>NC_091382.1:6217454-6269954 GCF_038502225.1 Cherax quadricarinatus
TGTGTGTGTACTCACCTAATTGTACTCACCTAATTGTGGTTGCAGGGGTCGAGACTCAGCTCCTGGCCCCGCCTCTTCACTGATCGCTACTAGGTCCTCTCCCTCTCTGCTTCCTGAGCTTTGTCATACCTCTTCTTAAAACTATGTATGGTTCCTGCCTCCCGTACTTCACTTGCTAGGCTATACCACTTCCTGATGACTATGACTGAAGAAATACTTCCTAACGTCCCTGTGACTCGTCTGAGTCTGTGTGTGTGTGTGTGTGTGTGTGTGTGTGTGTGTGTGTGTGTGTGTGTGTGTGTGTGTGTGTGTGTGTGTGTCTGTCTCTGTGTTGCATGTGTGTGTGTGTATGTGTGTGTGTGTGTGTGTGTGTGTGTGTGTGTGTGTTGCCGAATATGTAAAACTGGTCAATTAGCAAGAACTCATTTAAAATTAAGTCCTTTCTGAAATTTTCTCCTATACGTTTAAAGATATATTTTTTTCATTATTGTTAATGTAATTTTTTTTAATTTTGCACCAAAAGAATCTTAGAAAACTTACCTAACCTTATTATAACAAGAGCAATTTATTTTAGCCTAACCCAACTAAATATATTTTAGATTTGTTTACAATAATTTAATATTAAACAAACACAGTGAAATAATTTTTTTTTCGTTAAGTTCAGAATGGTTTTGGCGAAATTATTGCATACACAAATTTTCTCTTGTCCTGTATGGCAAGATGAACGTTGCTATTTAAGCCAAGATCGCAAATTCTGCCTATTCGGCACGACATTATTTATTATATACATACATATATATCCATATTTATCATATATACATACATACATACATATATATATATATATATATATATATATATATATATATATATCTATATGTGTGTGTGTGTATGTATATATGAAGTCATATTATCCTAGTATAGTGTCCCTCTCTTATCCTAGGATAAACTGATCAGGACGCCTTGTAGTCGTATCCAATGCCTTACCTTCACTTCTATCAATTCTGTAAATTCCATACCAGTTTTTCCTTGTTTATATCCCTGTTTTCATGCTGGCAGTAGCCCGAGGAAGTGGAGGGTGGGGAGGGAGCCTTCCACTTTTTCATCCACGACTTACACACACAGATAAGACAATAGTTTTATAATCACGGTAGAAGTTGATCGTTCTCGGTAGACATCCTCAGTGTAGACTGACAAGTCCTCTGCTGCCTGTCGTTCCCATGTACTCCAGTGCACCCCCTTGTACTCCAGTGCACTCCCATGTACTCCAGGGCACTCCAATGCACTCCAGGGCACTCCCTTGTACTCCAGGGCACTCCCATGTATTCCCATGTGATCCAGCGCACTCCCATGTGCTCCAGTGCACCCCCATGTACTCCAGTGCACCATGTACTCTAGTGCACCCCCATGCACTCCCATGCAATACGCTGTAATAAGTTCCCACATAACATATGGGTGATAACGAATAAGACAGTGAAGCCTCACAGTTAGGAATCATATTGACTTGATAGAGCCTCTACGCAGAGCTATACATAACCTGATAAAGCTCTATTAAAATGAGAAATAAGCCTTGATAAGGCTCTAAACAGGGTGCAACATTTGTCCGGAAATATATTTTGGTCTTCAACCTGTCTCTCTCCTTCATTACTGAACGAATATCGTTGATATTCGCTGTTCAACGTCAAATATTATCCAGCTTGGAATACGATATTAACCACGCACACACCCACTCATCCACACACACACACCCACCCATCCACACCCACACACCAATCCCCCACACCCACCCACCCATCTACCCACAAACACCCACCCATCCACACCCCCACCCACCTATTCACATACCCACACCTACCCACCCATCCACCTCCACCCACACACCCACTCATCCACCCACCCACAATGGTTACACAGTGACCACTACTCGGAATTTAGGAATCTCTACATGTATAACTTCAATTACACGAATTCGGATATAAATTAGCATTAATACTACAGAATTGCAATTCTGGAATTGAAAACGTGACACTGTCACACAGGAACCAGAATTAGCATTTAACACCAACTTTATAATCCCGAACTAAAATTAGATAATCTAATATACATTTAATATTAAGGACAAATATAAGATTCGATAAAATTTTAATAAAAAATAATAAGCTAATTAACACAATAACATCCCAGTTATTATGAGGTGTCCCGTAGCTCGATTGGTAGCGCACTCAGCTCACACACGGAGGTCCGGAGATCGAATCCTCGATACGGCTGGAAAACATTAGGACGTGTTTCCTTAAGACACCTGATGTCTATGTTCACCCATCAGTATACAAATGGGTACCTGGGTGTTAGTGGACTGGTGTGGGTCGCATCCTGGGACAAAATTGACGTAATTTGCGGGAAATGCTCAGCATAACAAGGGACTTTCAATATAGTAGTATGTCATTGATGTCAGCTATGGTCTGTATACCTTGTACATGTACTGGTAGTACATGAGAAAATAGTGAACTTCCAAGCGCTTTCGTGATTTTTCACATTATCAAGGACCTGTGAAAGTAACAAAACAAATGAAGGCTTAATAAGACAGAAATATCACCTTACCCGACCCTTTATGATGATGCGGGCGAGATGGACAAGGACCTCTCAGACATACCTAAAATTCTTCCCCAATTTTACTAATTATAAATTAATCTAATTTGTATAATCCTAAATGGAACAGTTTCTTGAAAGAATAGAAGTAATTGGAACAATTACTTGAAATAATGGAACCAACTGGAACAATTTCTTGAAATAATGGAATTAATGGGAACAATTTCCCGAATGGGAATAATCCATAAAAGTAGAATTAATTAATAAAAGAACAATGGAACAAATTGCTTAAGTAATACTGGAACAATTTTCAAAGAAATGAAGCTGGTGATTAGGACGCAATTAGGGAGGAAGAGAAGGAATAATGAGCCTTAATTAATTAAGATAATGTAAATTATCGAAGCCTCTGATAACTCTTTGTTATATCTCCAGTGATGCTATCATTGATGATGCCATCATTGATGCTGCTATCATTGATACTGCTACCATTGATGATGCTACCATTGATGCTACCATTGATGATGCTACCATTTATGCTATCATTGATTCTATCATTGATGCTACCATTGATTCTACCATTGATGCTATCATTGATGCTACCATTGATGCTACCATTGATGCTACCATTGATGCTATCACTGTTGCTACCATTGATGCTATTATTAATGATACCATTGATGCTACCATTGATGCTATCATTGATGCTATCACTGATGCTACCATTGATGCTATTATTAATGATACCATTGATGCTACCATTGATGCTATCATTGATGCTATCATTGATGCTACCATTGATGCTATTATTAATGATACCATTGATGCTATCATTGATGCTATCATTGATGCTACCATTGATGCTATTATTGATACCATTGATGCTACCATTGATGCTATCATTGATGCTACAATTGATGCTATCATTGATGCTGCCATTGATGCTACCATTGATGCTACCATTGATGCTACCATTGATGCTATCATTGATGCTACAATTGATGCTATCATTGATGCTATCATTGATGCTACCATTGATGCTACCATTGATGCTACCATTGATGCTATTATTGATGCTATCATTGATGCTATCACTGTTGCTACCATTGATGCTATTATTAATGATACCATTGATGCTACCATTGATGCTATCATTGATGCTATCACTGATGCTACCATTGATGCTATTATTAATGATACCATTGATGCTACCATTGATGCTATCATTGATGCTACCATTGATGCTATTATTAATGATACCATTGATGCTATCATTGATGCTACCATTGATGCTATCATTGATGCTACCATTGATGCTACCATTGATGCTACCATTGATGCTATTATTGATGCTATCATTGATGCTATCATTGATGCTACCATTGATGCTGCCATTGATGCTGCCATTGATGCTATCATTTATGCTATCATTGATGCTATCACTGATGCTGCTGTCATTGATGTTGCTATCATTGATGCTGTTATTGATCTATAATTGATGCTGCTGTCACTGACGTTATCATTGATGCTGCTATCACTGATGCTATCAAAGATGCTATCATTAATATTACTGATGCTATCACTGATGCTATTACTGATGCTAGCATTGATGCTGCCATCACTGATACTATTATTGATACTATCATTGATGCTATCGTTGATGCTACTATCATTGATGCTATCATTTGTGCTATCATTGATACTGCCATCATTGATGCTATCATTAGTGCCGCCATTGATGCTGCTATCATTAATGCTGCAATCATTGATGCTGCAATCATTGATGCTATCATTGATGCTGCTATTGTTGATACTATCACTGATGTTGCTATTGCTGATGCAGCTATCACTGATGCTATCATTTATGTTGCTGCCATTGATGCTGATATCATTGTTGCTACCATTAATGCTACTATTGATGATATACCACTGATGCTACTACCATTGGTGTTACCACAATTGTTGCTACTACCATTGTTGCTACCACCATTGTTGCTACCACCATTGTTGCTACTACCATTGTAACTAGTACCATTGTTGCTAATACCATTTTAACTAGTACCATTGTTGCTACCACCATTGTTGCTACTACCATTGTAACTAGTACCATTGTTGCTACTACCATTGTTGCTACCACCATTGTTGCTACTACCATTGTTGCTACTACCATTGTTTCTACTACCATTGTAACTAGTACCATTGTTGCTAATACCATTTTAACTAGTACCATTGTTGCTACCACCATTGTAACTAGTACTACTGTTGCTATCACCATTGTTACTACGACCATTGTTGCTAAGGACATGTACCACACTCAGTATAGCTTACTAATGCAAATAAGTCACTGACTTATTAGGGTTATCCTAAATAATTTACACTTTGTATGAGTGTACTTACGTGTACCTGTACCTAAATAAACTTACCACTGCCTCCAGTATTTCTCCTTGCCTTCCTCAAATTATCGTATATTCCGGCATATAAGGCGCACTTTTCACCCCCGTCTTGGAAAATCAGCCTGCGCCTTATATGCTCAAAGTCAGGGTCAAGGGTTGGTTTTGGGTTACGCTTTAACGTAAAGATAGAGGGAAATTAACGCTTCATTTATCACTGTAGCACGTTGGGTTAATTCCGTATATTTCGGCATATAAGGCGCACTTTTCCCCCCCGTCTTGGAAAATCAGCCTGCGCCTTATATGCTGAAATCAGGGTCAAGGGATGGTTTTGGGTTACGCTTTAACGTAAACTTACAGGGAAATTAACGCTTCATTTATCACTGTAGCACGTTGGGTTAATTCCGTATATTTCGGCATATAAGGCGCACTTTTCCCCCCCGTCTTGGAAAATCAGCCTGCGCCTTATATGCTCAAAGTCAGGGTCAACTTCTTATACACATCTTACGTATCATACATACATATGCGCCTTATATGCCGGAAAAATACAATACTTCGTTCCGTTTTCTATAAAAGAAAGCGGGAATATTACCCCCAACTCAAACAAAATACTCCACAGCTCCCCATCGATATCTGGGTCAAGTTTAAATTCAAAATTCGATTAAAACGTCCGGTTCACGTATTTTGTTCACACAATTTCATAATTTTTATTTTTAATATTTTATATTAATATCGGGAAATACTGTTGTTATACTTTTGCAAGAGTAAATTACAGGATTTGTTGTGGGTAGGGAGTTGTGGGTAGGGACTTGTGGGTAGGGAGTTGTGGGTAGGGACTTGTGGGTAGGGACTTGTGGGTAGGGACTTGTGGGTAGGGACTTGTGGGTAGGGACTTGTGGGTAGGGACTTGTGGGTAGGAAGTTGCGGGTAGGGACTTGTGGGTAAGAAGTTGCGGGTAGGAAGTTGAGGGTAGGGACTTGTGTGTAGATGGCTTGAGGTAGATAGTTTTAGATAGGGTGTTGTGGGTATTGAGGTTGGGTAGGGAGTTCAGGGTAGAGGGCTTTGGATGAAGTATTTTGGGTATGTATTTTTTTGTGTTGGAGTTACGGGTGAGACATTCTAGTTGAGAGTTTTGGGTCGAGTTTTGGGAAGAGAATAGGGAGTTCTACTTGTGTTTTGGGAATCATTTTTAAGCAGGGAGTTTAGGGTGGATAATGATTCTACTTTGGTAGAATCATTATGGTGAAAGGTTTTAGACGAGTTTCGAATAGTAGATCGTTGGTACTGGTGTTGCACGTCCCATTGCCTGTCCTAACCTCGCTGAACACTGGTGCATCTGCAACATTGCAACAGACCTATTCAGATAGTCTCAGTAGGCTTGAGGGAAATGTTGCAAGGCATGAAAATGTTATCAAAGAGGAGCCTTGCAACAGCTGGATGCCCAGAAATATGGGAGCAGCCCCATTTATGCAGATTCGATGGGACATCCAGATGAAATTACTTTGCATACATGGACAGCATCTCTGAGGCTTCATACATTAGTTTTTAGGTACCAGGTCGTAGTTGTTGTCAAACGCACTTGTCGATATACTCTTGTCCTATTGTCAAACGCACTTGTCGATAGACACTTATCCTGTTGTGAGTGGTATGCTTGAGTATGTGTGTGCACTCCCCTAATTGTGGTGGCAAGGGTCGAGTCATAGCTCCTGGCCCCAATTCTTCACTGGTCTCTACTGGGCCACTGTGTGTGTCGTGTGTACTCACCTAATTGTGGTTGCAGTGGTCGAGACTCAGCTCCTGGCCCCACCTCTTCACTGACCGCTACTGGGTCCTCCCACTCTCTGCTTCATGAACTTTATCATACCTCGCCTTAAAACTATGTATGGTTCCTGCCTCCTGTGTGTGTGTGTATGTGTGTGTGTGTGTGTGTGTACACTGTGAACACTGAAAAAATCAACATTGACCCCGCCCCCCTGCTCAAAAACTAAACAACATTCTAAATCTAATGAAATCTCTGGTTTTCAAAATTACCCTCTGCAGCTCAAACCGAACACCCTCATTTAGAACAACGATCGTATTTCACGCTCCAACAATAACAATTTCTATATAAATTCAATATAAATTCATCTCTGAAACGCAAACTAACATTAAACTTGGCTACCAGACGAGAACTTTGGCGATTTATATTTAATTTAGTCAAAACCATGACCAGAGAGACAGTAAGAGAGTGAGACAGTAAGAGAGTGAGACAGTAAGAGAGTGAGACAGTAAGAGAGTGAGACAGTAAGAGAGTGAGACAGTGAGAGAGTGAGACAGTGAGAGAGTGAGGCAGTAATAGAGTGTGACAGCAAGAGATTGACACGGTAATAGTGTGTGACAGTAATAGCGTGACAGTAATAGTGTGTGACAGTAAGAGTGAGACAGTAAGAGAGTGAGACTGTAAGAAAGTGAGACAAAGTGAGACAGTAAGAGAGTGAGACAGTAAGAGTGACACAGTAAGGGTGACAAAGTAAGAGTGACACAGCACGGAACCTAACCTGCTGTATAAGCGGGGCCCTCCTGGACAGCAGCATCCCAGAACCTGCTGTATAAGCGGGGCCCTCCTGGACAGCAGCATCCCAGAACCTGCTGTATAAGCGGGGCCCTCCTGGACAGCAGCATCCCAGAACCTGCTGTATAAGCGGGGCCCTCCTGGACAGCAGCATCCCAGAACCTGCTGTATAAGCGGGGCCCTCCTGGACTGCAGCATCCCAGAACCTGCTGTATAAGCGGGGCCCTCCTGGACAGCAGCATCCCAGAACTTAACCTGCTGTATAAGCGGGGCCCCCCTCTACATGGCGGTTAATGTAGTCAAGGGAAAGTTGACGATAATTTGAAGTTTAGAAGAGTTCCGCAGAAATGACCCTAGGTTCTGCAACCATCCCGAAAAGGAAAAATTTCTGTGGGAGTGCACATGTTTTATTTAAAAGAGAGAGAGAGAGAGAGAGAGAGAGAGAGAGAGAGAGAGAGAGAGAGAGAGAGAGAGAGGGTGGGGAGACGCGGGCTGAGGATGATAACTCAGTATTTAGTGAGCAAAGTTGTCCTGACAAGAACACTGGTGGGCCACACTGTGGTCCCCCATCTGTATAAGGCCACTCACTGTGGCCTCATACATTGTGTTGGGAGTGCATGAGAGCGTGCACACACACACAGGAGAGATAGGGGGGATATGATAACGTCATATAAAATACTGAGAGGAATCGACGAGGTGGACAGACAGGATGTTCAAGAGATGGGACACAACAACAAGGGGTCACAGTTGGAAGTTGAAGACTCAGATGAATCACAGGGATGTTAGGAAGTATTTCTTCAGCTACAGAGATGTCAGGAAGTGGAATAGTCTGGGAAGTGATGTAGTGGAGGCAGGATCCATACATAGCTTTAAGAAGAAGTATGATAAAGCTCATAGAGCAGGAAGAGTGACCTAGTAGCGACCAGTGAAGAGGCAGGGCCAGGAGCTGTGACTCGACCCTTGTAAACAAACCATGCTTACACAATATAAGTTACAAATGGAACAAATTTACAAACTATGCAACCGAGTTTCAGTCTTAAAACTTAAATCTGATTCAGACCAGAATACATAAAAATACAGGATCCTATATTTAGTTATGGCCAACTTAAATTACTTAAAATCTCTAATTAAAAAAACTCAGTTATTCCTCAATTCGGCTGGAAAATACAAAAAAAAAATGAGATAATTCTTTGCAAATTCAGCCAAGAAGAAGTTCCAAAATTCCGCCCAAAATTCTTGAAATAGGAAATAAAAAAGATCTCAGTCAAAAAAGGGAGCTCAGTCAATAAAGGGAGCTCAGTCAAAAAAGGGAGCTCAATAAAAAAAGGGAGCTCAATAAAAAAAGGGAGCTCAATAAAATAAAAAAGGGGGCTCAATCAAATAAAAAAGGGGGCTCAGTCAAAAAAGGCAGCTCAATCAAAAAAGGAGCTCACTCAAGCTGGTTAACAGTCCTGCCGGTTGTAACATCACCTTCCAGACTCAATTTTTTATCGGTAATTAGCGAAGAGCAGTCGGGAGCCAATAGGTAATTTATTCATTGAACTCTGGAACAATGAAAGAGTTGCTGACGACCACGAAGTAGATGGAATTAAGAGTGACTGCAAGGTACTGTAGACTAGAAGGCTTCATTAAGATTGCTGGAAGACAAACACAAGACAGACTACCTGATACTGTAGACAAGGACTGCTGGAAGACAAACAAGACAGACTACCTGATACTCTAGACAAAGACTCCTGGAAGACAAACACAAGACAGACTACCTGATACTGTAGACAAGGACTCCTGGAAGACAAACAAGACAGACTACCTGATACTGTAGACAAGGACTGCTGGAAGACAAACACAAGACAGACTACCTGATACTGTAGACAAGGACTGCTGGAAGACAAACAAGACACACTACCTGATACTATAGACAAAGACTCCTGGAAGACAAACACAAGACAAACTACCTGATACTGTAGACAAGGACTCCTGGAAGACAAACACAAGACAGAATACCTGATACTATAGACAAAGACTCCTGGAAGACAAACACAAGACAGACTACCTGATACTGTAGACAAGGACTGCTGGAAGACAAACACAAGACAGACTACCTGATACTGTAGACAAGGACTCCTGGAAGACAAACACAAGACAGACTACCTGATACTGTAGACAAGGACTCCTGGAAGACAAACACAAGACAGACTACCTGATACTGTAGACAAGGACTGCTGGAAGACAAACACAAGACAGACTACCTGATACTGTAGACAAGGACTCCTGGAAGACAAACACAAGACAGACTACCTGATACTGTAGACAAGGACTCCTGGAAGACAAACACAAGACAGACTACCTGATACTGTAGACAAGGACTCCTGGAAGACAAACACAAGACAGACTACCTGGTACTGAAAACAAGGAATTTTCATTAGGACTGCTGGAAGAACACGAGACAGACTACCTGGTACTGAAGACAAGAAATCTTCGTCAAGGCGACTGCAAGATAACAACACATTAGGAGACTAACTAGTACTGAAGACAAGAATACTTTAAAAGAACCGTTCTATCTTCTCAGAAGTAATCAAGGTCCAAGAACCGAAGTGTTTTGAATAAATATGTTCCAGTCCGTGTCCGTGGTTTGATCCCTGGAGGAAACACTGGAGCGTGTTTGATTAAAACACCTGCTGTTCCTGTTCACCTAGCAGTAAGCAGGTACCTGGGAGTTAGTCGACTGGTGTGGGTCGCATCCTGGGAGACAAAATTAACCTTAGTTGCTGGAAATACATAACCAGGGTCTTTCTATTTGTCATTGATGTCATCTATGGTCTGTTTAAGTTGTACCATATAATATATAATTATATAATAATAATAATAATTATTATTATTATTATTATTATTATAGTGTTTACTCAAATTACCTGAGAACACAAATAAACAAATTTCATAATATTGACAAGCGAACAAATTAAAAAAATGAATTTTCTCAATACAAAATTGTATTTCTCAATACAACGATGTATTTCTTTTTCCAACTTTATTCTTGTCGAGAGTGAGAGACGACAGGAGATAACCAAGACAAAATAACAACCTCGTTATCTTCCTTCCATGTGTTGAGTCAAGATTTGTCGCCCGAGTAGTGATGGGAGAGAGAGAGAGAGAGAGAGAGAGAGAGAGAGAGAGAGAGAGAGAGAGAGAGAGAGAGAGAGAGAGAAAGGGAATGGAAGGGAATGAGCACTTTCAATCAAGGCTAAGGGACTGATTACCTTCAATCAAGGCTAAGGGACTGATTACTTTCAATCAAGGCTAAGGGACTGATTACCTTCAATCAAGGCTAAAGGGACCTTCAGCCAAAACCGAGGGACTGATCACCCTGTAATTACCCTTCCACTTCTTCCACTATTTACATTACAAAACACACTTCACCCTCCTATGTTGGGTTTATCACTGAAACTCCCTCCCTCCCCCTATATTTCTTCATTTATCTTCTCCTATTCAACATTCATTACATTCTTCGACTTCTTTCCTACTTCCCCTTTCCTTCACTCAATATTGCTTCAATAATTCATCATCTTGCAATTTATTATCTCCCCTTTCGCCATGCATAGAGAGAAAATATTTCCTTGCTTTGCTTTCTATTTACATTTTCTCTTCTACTCTCTCTCACATCATTTTTTTTCTTTGTCATTGCTTCATTTCATTCTACTTGCAGAATTATCTGCTTATTCTTAGTAATCAGTTTCGCTTATCTAAATCTTTCTTCCACTCTGTCCATCTTTTTCGTAGTTCTGATTTGCATAGAGGTTATCCTACGTCGGCTTATTTACAGGACAAGAGCTGTTATCTTACATCAGCCGGTCAACGTCAGGCTTATCCCTACCCCCAAAGATGACATCCATGCCTTCTCCGGTGCCCTCTTCTCCAGTGACCTCTTCTCCAGTGACCTCTTCTACAGTGACCTCTTCTACAGTGACCTCTTCTACAGTGACCTCTTCTACAGTGACCTCTTCTACAGTGACCTCTTCTACAGTGACCTCTTCTCCAGTGACTTCTACAGTGCCCTTTTCTCCAGTGCCCTCTTCTACAGTGCCCTCTTCTCCAGTGCTCTCTTCTACAGTGCCCTCTTCTACAGTGCCCTCTTCTACAGTGCCCTCTTCTACAGTGCCCTCTTCTACAGTGCCCTCTTCTACAGTGACCTCTTCTACAGTGACCTCTTCTACAGTGACCTCTTCTACAGTGACCTATTCTCCAGTGACCTATTCTCCAGTGACCTATTCTCCAGTGCCCTCTTCTACAGTGCCCTCTTCTACAGTGCCCTCTTCTACAGTGCCCTCTTCTACAGTGCCCTCTTCTACAGTGCCCTCTTCTACAGTGCCCTCTTCTACAGTGCCCTCTTCTACAGTGCCCTCTTCTACAGTGCCCTCTTCTCCAGTGTCCTATTCTCCAGTGTCCTATTCTACAGTGACCTCTTCTCCAGTGACCTCTTCTCCAGTGACCTCTTCTCCAGTGACCTCTTCTCCAGTGACCTCTTCTCCAGTGACCTCTTCTCCAGTGACCTCTTCTCCAGTGACCTCTTCTCCAGTGCCCTCTTCTCCAGTGCCCTCTTCTCCAGTGCCCTCTTCTCCAGTGCCCTCTTCTCCAGTACATTTCAGAGGCTAGAACTGCACCAGGGAACTGTGACGTCATTTTTAGTTCTACCATAAACAAGAATTACAATGTAAACTAAAAATATTAAGTTTACCGAACCACAATGGTACCTGTGGAGCATTTAAAGTTCAGCTTCTTAAGTGTGCTACATATTGAGTAGGAACATGAGAACATAAGAAAGAAGGAACACTGCAGCAAGCCTACTGGCCCATGCAAGGCACGTCCAATTCTCCCACCGGCTTAAATCAATGCCTTAACCTAGTCAGGTCAGGTCACATTCACTTAAGGTAGGAGCACGGCATCTGAATTAGTAGCACAAACTAGTCAGGTCCAACTCACGCCCACCCACACTCACTCATGCATTTATCTAACCTATTTTTATCAAACTACACAACGTCTTAGCTTCTATGACGGTTCTCGGGATTTGTTCCACTCATCCACAACTCTATTACCAAACCAGTTCATGTATAGTACACAATGCCGACAAATTGAAGAGTTGGACACATGTGCACCATTTGGGTGTCTATTTGTAGATGTTTCGCCATTCATTGGCTTTATCAATGCAAATCCAAGGACATAATGGGAAGACTGAAGAACTATACACAGTCCCTCAGTTGATCTTCACTAACTCATAGGCTGAGGGACTGATAACCTGGTGTTTTGTATATAGTCTTCCATTATTTCCTTTAATTTGCACTGATAAAACCAATGGATGGTGATACGTCTACAAGATACCCAGATGTTGCACGTGTCTAATTCTACACACTGGGTATACCAACAGTCAACTGAATCAAAATGTTGCATGTGGAGCAACTCAGCAGCTAGCTGGGACCTTGCACCAGCCTCCCCAAATAGACTTCGAAGCAGTAGATAAACAGTCGAAGAAAGAGGCATTCAAAGAAGGCAAAGAGAGGAACAATGGAGAGGTTTTTCTTTAGTGGAGACTTGTAGACCAGGACCTACAGACCTCCAGCACTAGTTGTAGACCAGGACCCACAGACCTCCAGTACTAGTTGTAGATCAGGACCCACAGACCTCCAGCACTAGTAGACCAGGACCTACAGACCTCCAGCACTAGTTGTAGATCAGGACCCACATACCTCCAGCACTAGTTGTAGATCAGGACCCACAGACCTCCAGCATTAGTAGACCAGGACCTAGAGACCTCCAGCACTAGTTGTAGACCAGGACCCACAGACCTCCAGCACTAGTAGACCAGGACCTACAGACCTCCAGCACTAGTTGTAGACCAGGACTTACAGACCTCCAGCACTAGTTGTAGACTAGGACCCACAGACCTCCAGCACTAGTAGACCAGGACCTACAGACCTCCAGCACTAGTTGTAGACCAGGACCCACAGACCTCCAGCACTAGTAGACCAGGACCTACAGACCTCCAGCACTAGTTGTAGACCAGGACTTACAGACCTCCAGCACTAGTTGTAGACTAGGATCCACAGACCTCCAGCACTAGTAGACCAGGACCTACAGACCTCCAGCACTAGTTGTAGACCAGGACCCACAGACCTCCAGCACTAGTAGACCAGGACCTACAGACCTCCAGCACTAGTTGTAGACCAGGACTTACAGACCTCCAGCACTAGTTGTAGACTAGGACCCACAGACCTCCAGCACTAGTAGACCAGGACCTACAGACCTCCAGCACTAGTTGTAGACCAGGACCCACAGACCTCCAGCACTAGTAGACCAGGACCTACAGACCTCCAGCACTAGTTGTAGACCAGGACTTACAGACCTCCAGCACTAGTAGTAGACTAGGACCCACAGACCTCCAGCACTAGTAGACCAGGACCTACAGACCTCGAGCACTAGTTGTAGATCAGGACCCACAGACCTCCAGCACTAGTAGACCAGGACCCAACAGACCTCCAGCACTAGTTGTAGACCAGGACTCTCAGCCTTCAGCAGTATTGTGGACCAAGACCCAAAGACTTCCAGCAGAGCCTGCTGTAGACCAAGACCCACAGACCTCCAGCAGAGACTGCTGTGGACCGAAACCCACAGACCTCCAGCAGAGACTGCTGTGGACCAAGACCCAAAGACCTCCAGCGATCATTGTTATGCTAAATTTTCCCAGTATCTTACGTTCAGTTGCTGTCAGACTTTATCGTTTTCCGTTAACAGAGGCCCATCTGTCTTCAGTCTGACCACCTTACATCTTACTACGTTTTTCTTCCGGTGCTGAATATGACAAGTGCAACGCTTAGGTATTTTTACTGTGTTGACGTTTCGCCCACCAGTGGCTTTATCAATCCAATAGAAAGTGAAAACGGAGGAAAGAGGTAAGATAAGATTTCGTTCGGATTTTTAACCCAGCAGGGTTAGCCATCAAGGATAATCCTAGAAAGTGTAACTTATTTCCATTGGGGTCCTCAGTCTTGTCCCCCAGGATGCGATCCACACCAGTCGACTAACACACAGGTACTTGCTGCTAGGTGAACAGGACAACAGGTGTAAGGAAACGTGTCGAAATGTTTCTACTCCGCAGGGAATCGAATCCGGCCCTCCCTGTGTGAAGCAAAAGTTTTACCAGCCAGACCACTGGGTCACCCGAAGTACTGATACATCGGCCGGGAATCGAACCCGTGCCCTCCGTGTGTGAAGCGAAAGCTTGGCCAGCCAGACTACTGGGTCATCCGAGGCACTGATACATCGGCCGGGAATCGAACCCGGGTCTCCCGAGTGGCAGGCGATAATTCTACCATTAAAGAAGTGTTTTGTGATCAGTGCCTCAGCCTCCATGAAGAGATAAATGTCTTGGAAGACAGACAAGTTGAAGACAAGTTGCATTATATTCCCCATGTTGCTATTGGCTCAGTGGTAGAGTATTCGGCTCATAATCGAAAGAACTTAGGATGAATCCTGGGCGAGTTAAGATTAATGGATATGTCTCCTAACACTTTTTTCTCATTGTACACTCGTAGTAAATAGGTACCTTGATGTTAGTCGACTCTCGTGCGCTAAATCTCATGGGCGGATCAAGAACCTGGGTTAACCAGGGTAAATAACTCAGGGATAATAATTAGAATGAAACTGCTGGCTTTCTCATTACAAGATAATTTCTCATTTGAGTAAGAAATACGTGAAAATTGAATATCATTCCCGTCGAAACGTTATCCCAACGTTGCAGGTTTTCACCAGTCAAATATAGGGATGAATGACAGTCCTGGAGAGAGACGACGAAGAGAGGAAATTTCAGGCAGTCTCTCAGCCTGGATGAAAAAAAAATCCTGGAGACTGTAAACAAAATGGATTGAGAATTTGAGGTTATAACATGCGTCTTACTCCTCGTTATTGTATATAATTTACTATATACCATATATTGTATATCATTTATTGTATATTATTTTCATAATTTCTCCGGATCTCAATAGAAATAAGTCACTGACTTTTTTTTTTTTTGGGGGGGGAGAGTTGTCCCTAGGTAATTTACACACGTTACTATGCATGATAATTTGTGTGACTGTGTGTACCTGTGCCCGTAGCTCGATTGGTAGCGCACTCTGCTCGCACACTGAGGTACATGCTTCGATCCCCGGTACGGAAACATTAGAACATGTTTCCTTAAGACGCCTGCTGTCACTCTTCACCTAGCAGCAAAATAGGTACCTGGGTGTTAGTGGACTGGTGTGGGTCGCATCCTGGATACAAAATTGACCTAGTTTCCCCGAAATGTACTCCGTAAGTATATCATTGATATCAGCTATGGTCTGTTTACCTTGTAACATGTGCTTGTGGAAATAATTATCATCATTATACTTAATATGAAGACTGATAAGACAATACAATTTATAGAGGAGTCTCTCCTTTCAGTTTTGGAGGCTCCGTTTTCTCTAACATGTTCGGATCCTCTCTATTTTCTCAACTATGATTCTCTCATATTTTGATCATTTCGTCTCATTTATCATTTGTGGAAGAATGTTTTAGACATCTCCAAAAATAATGTGTCATGTGGGGAATCTTCCCAAGTTACGGAAGTCTAGATAACATCTGTACATAAGATAAATAGTGTATATTATGCGCCCGTTTGGCTTCTACACGAGTTTGGCCTTTCTAGCAGACACCTTCGAAGTCTTGTTTATTATCAGGGGGAGTGCTAAACCCGTAGGGATTAGACAGCGTCTGTGTGAGGAGGGAGTGTGGAAGGTATTCAGTAAATCCAGGGAACTGGAGTGCAGATCCAATTCCAGTTTACCCTGTTGGCTAAAGATCTCGCTTCACACGGCCAGGGTCCGGGGGTTCGATTCCCGGCGAGGGTAGAAACATTAGGCGTATTTCTTTACACCGGTTGTCTATGTTCCCCATCAGCAAAATGGGAACCTGGGTGTTAGTGGACTGGTGTGGGTCGCATCCTGGGACAAAACTGACCTAATTTGTCCGAAATGCTAGGCATAACAAGCTTTGTATATAGTAGTATGTCACTGATGTCAACTATGGTCTGTATACCTTGTACATGTACTTATAGTAAATAATACATTGTCAAGAGAACTTCAACAGCATCAAGGAACTTTCCTAAAGTGGTCGTAGCCCTGAAAAAATCTAGTGGATTACACAAAATTCCTAATTGCACTACACCAAATGTAATTAACAATAAAATGTGGTTAACCTGTGCATTTCGTAAACTTTAGTGTTATGAATATAGCAATAATAATTTTTAATTCTTCAAGTACATGATACAACTTATACAGACCATAGCTGACATCAGTGACACCTGCTGCCCCTTTTCACCTAGCAGTAAGTAGGTACCTGCGTGTTAGCCGACTTGTGGGGGTCACATCCTGCGGACAAAATTGACCTATTTTTTCCGAAATGCTGTGCATAACCAGGGGCTCTATATATCACTGATGTCAGCTATGGTCTGTATAAGTTGTATCATGTACCTATTGAATGTACCTATCGAAATAAAGGTTATGATTATGGAAGAAAATCTTAGATAAAGTTCCTAGACCAGTCAAGATAAGATTTCGTTCGGATTTTTAACCCCGGAGGGTTAGCCACCCAGGATAACCCAAGAAAGTCAGTGCGTCATCGAGGACTGTAACTTATTTCCATTGTGGTCCTTAATCTTGTCCCCCAGGATGCGACCCACACCAGTCGACTAACACCCAGGTACCTATTTGCTGCTAGGTGAACAGGACAATAGGTGTAAGGAAGCGTGTTGAAATGTTTCCACTCGCCGGGAATCGAACCCGGGCCCTCCGTGTGTGAGGCGGGAGCTTTAGCCACCAGGCCACCGGGTCACCAGGCCACTTTATATTGGTCTAGGACGGAGAGAAACGTCCTCTAAAGTTTCCTCTCTAAACGTGATTAGTAAAGTCAGATCTTTCAAAATGAATTAGAGATCAGGTTAGACACATTCTGTGATGCTTGAATTTTTATGATATTCTTTTCCTGGTGATGATACGAGAATACAGAAGACAGAGACAAAGATAAATAAGTGCATAAAGAGACAATAGAACTCGTAAATAAGGATAAACCAGTGGATAGGTAAAGACAGATGTAGATTTTTGGTGATTTCTTTCCAAAGGGACCTTCTCCCCCTCCTCTTCAGTATGTCACCCACAACAGTGGACTAGGTCCAAGTACCTATTTACTGCTAGGTTAAAAAGGGACAGCAGGTGCAAGGAAATCCCCTACTCTCTCGACTTTCCTATAATTGAACCTGGATCCATTCAGCTTAACCCGGAGATAAATGAACTAAAAGTTAAAGTTACACCTACACACAGGATTTAATCTTCATTTTCTCTCACTAGGAGCGATCAGTGAAGAAGCGGGGCCAGGAGCTATGAATCGACCCCTGCAACCACAAATAGGCGAGTACAAATAGGTGAGTGTACGCACAAAAACACACACACAAGAAAACAGGACGAGAAAAAAGTGATTGAAAGTATCATGAAAGCAATAGGAGAGGATGACATGACCTAGTACAAATTTTCAGAGAATTGAGTGATTTGCAAGAAAAAAAATGGTCTGTCAAAGTGATTTTCAAGGTAAAATCAGCTCAAAACAGTATCCTGCAGGAGAAAGCATGACTAAGGGACAAACTGGAGTACTTAAGAATGTACCTCGATCGAGACAGAACACAAGAAGAAAGGAGGATGCTGAAAGAGAGGGTTCACAGATGCAAGGAGGAACGAGAGGCAATGATGGAGACGAACAGTGTAACCCAGACTCAGGTGGAAGAGCAAACACAAGCTCCTCCAGAACCACCCACAGAAGGAATCCAACCATAGCAACCCCAATGCAACTGAACAATTTAAACCAAAACCCCAACACTGTACCTTCTGCCCCCACCCCTCGCCCAAACCTCATCCCCAAAGCATCCACTTATAGGCCCCCACCACGGCTCCCACTCCAACCCCACCATTCTCCCTGGACTACAGTTTCATAAATGTTGAAGACTTGGTACACGAACGCTGATGGAATAATGAATAAATGTGAAGAATGGCATGAAAGAATAAAGGAGACGTCCCAAGACATCATAGCAGTCACAGAAATAAAACTCACTGGGATGGTAACAGATGCAATCTTTCCACCCGGATATCAGATCCTGAGGAAAGATAGAAATAGCAGATGGGGCGGAGGGGTTCCACTGATCAATAAAAAATCGATGGGGATTTGAGGTGTGAAGACTTACTCAGCCCTGTAACAACTGCAGTCAGTATTACTAAGGCTGGCTCCTCCTCAGGAAAATTAATGCATAGAAAAAGAACAAAAATTGACAAACATAAATACTATTATTTAGAAAATATAAAATATAAAAGACTTAAATATGAAATATTGATCCTACTTTAAAGAAAATGAAAATTGAAAAATATAAATATCTGAATTCAACGATAATATATATATATATAAAACTTGGGCGTCTGGTGTTGGTGACACTGCGTGTTGTTGAAATCGTAGCCGTTGCTGATAATGTTTCGCAGGTGTTGGTGACAACCCACCGGCTCGTTCTTCACAGAGTCTATAGCCGTAAAATAATCTATCCAGATGACAGGAAAGCAGGTTCTTTACCGCTGCAATGATGAGGGGTTACGTCCTGCAACTTCATACAAGTGCACAGGTAAGTAGATAAAACATGGGACGTCTCAGGACGTTAGTCCGTCTCCTTCAGTTCTACTCGTTGGTTGGCAGGTGACCCATTCTGTCATTCCAAGCTGGAATTAGAGACAGGTTACCCACTGCTTAAGAAATCATTCTCCATGATAAGTACAATACCTAAAAGACGTGGTGATTATTAAGACATTTAACATAGAGCAAGACTGAAAGGACTAAGTTTATTATTGGTCAAAAGTGAAGCTTTCAACTAATAAGTCCACTAGAATATGAGCAGGCATGTACTTACAGTAGTGATGGGAGCTGTGAGTCGAGAGATTTACTGTTTGGCCGAAGCCCCACACGTCACTTTTCGAGGGGGGGTGCAAAGAGGGAGGGGAAGGGATAGCGGGAGCTAGACTGACCCTACCTTAACAAGCAGCCGGCAATCAAACTATCACTTTCGGGGAGGGGGAAAAAAAGAGGAAAATAGCGGGAGCTAGACTTACCCTACCTTAACAAGTAGCCGGCAATGAAACTATTGTTACTATATACTCCCTCGCTACTTCTATCTATTGAACTTTTCCCTCACAGAGGAAATAGAAGGAATGGACGAGATAGGAGAAAGGGATTACATAGTAGGTACAATTCAGTCTGGGGACATAAGGTAGGCACTAGCAAAATCATTTTTTTTATTGTTCTAATTTAAAGGAAATTTTCACAGTGATTTAAGCAGCATTTGAAGCCTACACACTGTGTTTGTAGTGACTTTTTCCCTAAAAAGATAGAAAAAAGTAAATAGTGCCCTATACTATAGGGCATAAATCTCGCCCTTATGTACAAAACTAGCAAGATGTACAATGCTCTAATTGACATCAGATGAAAGATAGGGGATAGATAATATTGATACTGACCACGTTTGAGCAAAAATGTTAATTAATAGATTGAATAATAAAAAATGTTGAAGTTTATTATTTCTTTGTGAATTTTTTGGGGAGAAGAAAAATCAATAAAAACGAAGCGGTAAAAAATATCACAAATCCCCTATATATGGTAGTAGAACCATCATTACTCAATAACGTGTGCAAAAATCATGACGCTCCTATAAATACTTTTCGCCAAAAATGGAAAATAATATCAATAACTTATTCCTGAGTTATACATGTATTACGTTTTCTGTGAAACTCTACGGTGGTAGCGCGCCACATTTCACTATGTTGTCCACCTTAACACACGTTGACAACCCACAGCTGACTGAGTTGTTGTCCACCTTAACACATGTTGACAACCCACAGCTGACTGAGTTGTTGTCCACCTTAACACATGTTGACAACCCACAGCTGACTGAGTTGTTGTCCACCTTAACACATGTTGACAACCCACAGCTGACTGAGTTGTTGTCCACCTTAACACATGTTGACAACCCACAGCTGACTGAGTTGTTGTCCACCTTAACACATGTTGACAACCCACAGCTGACTGAGTTGTTGTCCACCTTAACACATGTTGACAACCCACAGCTGACTGAGTTGTTGTCCACCTTAACACATGTTGACAACCCACAGCTGACTGAGTTGTTGTCCACCTTAACACATGTTGACAACCCACAGCTGACTGAGTTGTTGTCCACCTTAACACATGTTGACAACCCACAGCTGACCGAGTTGTTGTCACTTCCTAATTTAAATGGAGTCCTCAGAGAACTTGCAGTGTAATGTTTTTAGAATGAAACAATAATAAATATCAAAACTTTGGCAGAAAAAAAACGAATTGTCATCATGTCTTTTTGATGACAGCAAGAACAAAAAAATTACATTTGTGGAAAAACATACTTAGAAGTATGATAGAAACATGCTAATTACATCAACATAGGAGAATTATGCCCTATTTTTCGGTAAGAAGACATTTTTTGTCCTTAATTTTTCAATTTTCATTTTTATCACTCCTAAAACATTTGCAGGTCCCTAAGACAGTTATTGCAGTGATGTATAAGAAGCTTCTGCACACCATGCCCAGCAAGATAGACTTAAAGCCTTAAATCTCCACTCTCTGGAGAGGCGTAGAATGAGGGGAGATATCATTGAAGTGTATAAGTGGATGACGGGCATAAACAAGGGAGACATTAATAAAGTACTGAGGGTGTCAAACCAGGTAAGAACCAGGAATAATGGATTTAAGTTGGATAAATTTAGATTTAGAAAGGACATAGGTAAGTACTGGTTTTCTAACAGAGTTGTAGATGCGTGGAACAGTCTTCCCAGTGGGTTGATAGAGGCTAGGACCTTGGGTAGCTTTAAGAAGAAACTGGACAAATATATGAGTTGGAGGGGCTGGGTTTGATTAGTGTCAAGGGGTACGGGAGTAATTTCTTGAGTAGCTTTAGGTAGATGTCGTTTTGATAAGGACCTGCCTCGTATGGGCCAGTAGGCTTTCTGCAGTGTTCCTACATTCTTATGTTCTTATGTATTACCCGCCACAGAACTGCAGGAGGCCAAGAGAGGAATATGAAGAGAACAACAGAGCAATGGTGGACACCCTAGCTGAGGTGGCACAAAGAACTCGCTAGAGTTGAGCAAAGTTACTGGTTATAGGCGATTTCAAATACATGGGGACCGATTGGGAAAACCTGGAGCCACATGGGGGTCCCGAAACATGGAGAGCCAAGATGATGAATGTGGTACTGGAAAACCTCATGCATCAACATATTAGGGACACTACCAGAGAGGGGAGGATGAACCAGCAAACCTGGACCTCGTGTTCACCCTGAGTAGCTCGGACATTGAAGACATTACATATGAAAGGCCCCATGGAGATAGTGATTATGTGGTTCTGGCTTTGAATACATAGTAGAGTTACAAGTGGAGAGGGTAACAGGAGTAGGATGGCTAAAGACAGACTATAAAAGAAGGGACTACACAGGCATGAGGAACATCCTGCAGGAGGTTCAGTGGGAAACAGAAATAGACTACATAAACTGCAAGGAGGCTGAGGAGAAGTTTGTTTTTAAGGGCAACAGTAATAATGGGAAGACTAGAACGAGCCCTTGGTTTACCTGAAGGTGTTGGGAGGCAAGAAGTGCACTAGAAAATGGAAAAAATATAGAAGGCAAAGGTCCCAGGAAAATAGAGATGAGAGTCGAAGAGCAAGAAACGAATATGCACAGATAAGAAGGGAGGCACAGCGACAGTAGGAAATAACATAGCATCGAAAGTCAAGTCTGACCCTAAACTGTTGTTTAGCCACATCAGGAGGACGACAACAGTCAAGACCAGGTAATCAGGCTGAGGAAAGAAGATGGGGAGCTCATTAGAAATGACCAAAACGTATGTGAGGAGCTCAATATGAGATTTAAGGAAGTATTTACAGTGGAGACAGAAAGGACTCTGAGAAGACAGAACAAAGGGGTACACCAACAAGGGATATACCAACAAGTGTTGGATGACATACACACAACCGAGAATGAGGTGACAAAGCTGCTAAGTGACATTGATACCTCAAAGGCGGTGGAACCATCTCTCCTTGGGTCCTTAAAGAGGGAGCAGAGACGCTGTGTGCCACTAATCACAATTTTCATCTCATCCCTTGAAACTGGGCAACTACCTGAGGCATGGAAGACGGGAAATGTAGTACCTCAATATCTGTTCACCAGTGTAGACTATATTCCTCGAATAAATAAAGCTAGTCTATCTACGTTTAGCTCGATCTTTCATGGTACCTTAGCAATGCAACCAGCAATTACGAAGTCAAGTGAAACAGTGGTGGCAGCGGTGGGATTGGATGTACAAACACATGAAGTTATAACACAGTAAGGAATGTGATCGAGTATTCAATATATGCATAAATAACTGAAGTGAACACCTGTCAGTGCTCAATAACAACCTACATGGATACAGAAACTCAGGAGATTAATAGATCTGTATATTTCGATCACCTTTTGAAGGTAATTGATAAGGGTTTATAAAAAAAAGCAAAGCTCTGTTAAAAATCAAATGAATCATTTTTATCCCATCTATTATTTTTCACCGAGGCATGACTCAAAAAAAAAAAAATTCTTATCACAGTACGGGTGGGGTTAGAACCCATGGCGAGTCGTAAAACTCCAGGCCAGTGGGTAAACCACTGGGCCACCTGGCTACAATAAGACTCACCTATCTATGTATATTTATTCACCATAGGGAGGTTAGCACAGGCCACCATTGTGACCACAAATGCCAAAACCCATACCGTGGGCTGTTTGCAATCATGGTTTTACGATTTCGTGAGTGAACATTTAAACTTATTATTTGTCCTTCCAACAGAAAATGGGATTCTCGATTCTAATTCGTTATGTTAGGTAAGGTTTGGTTTAGTTGGGTTAGGTTAGGTTAAGTTATGTAAGGTTTGGTTTGGTTTAGTTGGGTTAAGATGGGTAAGGTTAGGTTAAGTTAGGTAAGGTTTGGTTTGGTTTAGTTGGGTTAGGTTGGGTTACGTTAGGTTAAGTTAGGTAAGGTTTGGTTTGGTTTAGTTGGTTTAGTTGGGTTAGGTTGGGTTAGGTTAAGTTAGGTAAGGTTTGGTTTAGTTGGGTTAGGTTAGGTAAGGTTCGTCAGGAAACAGGACAAGTGTTTCCTGACGCAGGTTTTAGTCAGATGAAGACCTACCGTTGGAGCTTTTGGTCCTCTGACCGAGGCCTTCCACTGGCTTACTGGTGCACCCCCTTAAAAATTATGGGCATAGTTATAACCATTTAGTAAATTCTAATTCTTCATCATAAGACAGCATCCGCACCTGGCTAACCAATTTGCCTAAATCCCTTCATAAAAGTTACCATACATACAGTAACAGCACGCAAACTCCAAGCGCTTTTGTGATTTCTCACATGAAGATGTTGAAAATGAACGAAATCACAGAAACACCTGGAATTTCACTATTTTTACACAATGATTTTGCATATTGTAATGCCACCTTTTTACTGTGATCTTATTGCACTCTAACAGCACAATAAATCCCTAAAAAAGCTTGCCTCCACTAACTCTGACCTAACACCCCCGACAACTCCGGGGCACAACACTTCATCTGATTACATTTAGGTAATTCATTGTAGGCTACGCCAGAGCTGATAACACCAACACACAAAGGAATGTTGCACAGTGGATACACTCCTCTACTGATGCAACTGATGGATTAAATTGCAATATTTATATTAAATTATGCAATCCATAACCCACATGGTAACTGAAATGACCAGGATTCATCCTGAATAGGATTCTGCTCTATATTTGAACAAGATTTATCGCTCTGTAATAATCCTAACTGGATTCGACCCTCAAATATCCTTCCTTAATGTGAAGGATTCAATCTTCAGTTTCTCACGCTATCCAAGATCTAACAATTATTCTCTCACTGATCAGGATTTACCGATATTCATTTACAGTCCAGGACTAAGAGATAACTTTGTTGGGATTCTTAATCTTGGAGGGTTAGCCACCCAGGATAATCCCTGAAAGTCATTACGTCATCGAGGATTGACTGTTATTTTCACTGTGGGCCTTAAATCTTGTCCCCCAGAATGCCACCCACACCAGTCTACTAACACCCAAGTGTCTATTAGCTTTCCAGGTGAACGGCGCAGCAGGTGTAAGGTGACTAAAACCCAGGTACCTAGTTACTGCTAGGTGTAAGGAAACACGGCTGTTTTCACCACTGACACTCAGCGTTTTCTAACTGGTGGTGCTAAGGGTAGCCATGATAAATATAAATGTGCTAGATACTGCAATGTGACAAGTGGTTGTCGCTAAAATAAAATATAAAAACAACGAAAATACAGTACAAAGAGAGAGAGAGAGAGAGAGAGAGAGAGAGAGAGAGAGAGAGAGAGAGAGAGAGAGAGAGAGAGAGAGAGAGAGAGAGAGAGAGACGGGACCTGTTAAACACAGCGAGACAGCAACACAAGACAGAAAACAAGACAGGAGAGACACATAGAAAGACGGACGGAGAGAGAGCCAGACAGGAGAGTCAGACATCAAAACGAATAGAAAGAGCGCAAGACAGGAGAACCAGACAGCAAGACGGATGCTGAGAGAGACAGGAGAGCTAGACAGCAGGACGTATATTGAGAGAGAGAGAGAGACAGGAGAGCTAGACAGTAACACAAGACAGAGTCTGGCTGGTCTGGCTTCCGGTCTCCGCTCAGTTGTTGAATTTATAAATCCGGCAGAAAGTGCCTCATTTTTTCTACTTGACTGATGAGAAAGGTGGAGGGGGATGAGGAAGAGGAAGGTAAAAGTGAAAGAGGGAGAGAAAGTAGAGGAAAAGGGAATAGGAGAATAAAACATGAAAGGGAACCCAAAAATCAGTAGTTTAGGAAGAGATACGAGACGTAATGAATAGGAAGAGAAAGTAGAAGATAGAAGAATAGAAGAATGAAGAATGGAAGGGAAGAAGCAGGAAATGAGTAGTTTAAGGGGAATACGAAAAGGAAGGGAATAGGAGAAAAAGAATTATGTCAGAGTTAAGGAAATAAAGCATTAGAAAATGGGCTGGGTTACACTGCATCATTTTACACGAAGAAAATATTTGGTACAGGAAGCTGTAGAAATACAGGGAAAGCTACAGTAATGTATCTAAGATACAGTAATGTATCTAAGATACAGTAATGTATCTAGGATGCAGGAATGGATACAGGAATGTATCTATGATACAGGAATGGATACTGGAATGTATCTACAATACAGGAATGGATACAATAATGTATCTATGATACATGAATGGATACTGGAATGTATCTACAATACAGGAATGGATACAGGAATGTATCTATGATACAGGAATGAATACAGGAATTTATCCAGTTGATATAGAGGACATCTCCACAACCTTCTTGCTTACCCTTGGCCCATTCCTTGAGTAGGTAGGTTCTATCCCCGCCCGTGGTATGGTTTTTTGCTATCGTGTCATTACGATTTCGTGAGTTAGGTAGGTATAACATTTGTCAGAAAACTGGACGTGTGTTTCCTGACGCCAGTCTTATGATGACCCCACAGCTGGAGCTTTTGGTCATCTGACCGAGGAATTCCACTGGTTTACCACCCCATCTCCTTGAAAATCATGGTTATGATTATAAAGGAGTAACTAACATCTTCTGGGTATGACCTTAGTGCCACTGGGAAATCCCGCCTGCAAGCTACGATCTCTTCGTCTGCTACAGATCCCTCAGCCAGTATATAAGCGACAATCTTACTGCCTGCTCTTCAAAGTCTTCAAGACTACGGCACTCTACACACCAACTCCAAGGCTCCTCCCCCTCCTCCAAGGACTGATTACCTCTTGTTTTGTATACAGTTCTACATTTACATGTCCTTGTACTGGCTCCAACTTCATCCTGTTCCCTATTTATATGTTTCACAACAATAAAAAGACTGGATGGGTGAAACGTCTACAAATAAAGATACCCAGATGTTGCACATGTGTAATTTTTTATCTGGATACATAAATACCTAAATAATACAAAATACTGTATGAAAATAGAGAGACAGTATGTGCCAACAGTATGTAAACAAAACACATACAATGAGAGGTTGTAATATTTTGAGGTATTGTATACCATAAAAATGAATGTGCTGGTACCATATTGTACATCAGTGGTGTATACCATTCGTGTACAATATTGTACATCAATGGTAGTGTATACCATTCGTGTACAATATTGTACATCAGTGGTAGTGTATACCATTCGTGTACAATATTGTACATCAATGGTAGTGTATACCATTCGTGTACAATATTGTACATCAGTGGTAGTGTATACCATTCATGTACAATATTGTACATCAGTGGTAGTGTATACCATTCATGTACAATATTGTACATCAGTGGTAGTGTATACCATTCATGTACAATATTGTACATCAGTGGTAGTGTATACCATTCGTGTACAATATTGTACATCAATGATAGTGTATACCATTCGTGTACAATATTGTACATCAATGATAGTGTATACCATTCGTGTACAATATTGTACATCAGTGGTAGTGTATACCATTCGTGTACAATATTGTACATCAGTGGTAGTGTATACCATTCGTGTACAATATTGTACATCAATGATAGTGTATACCATTCGTGTACAATAGTGTAGCAGCACATTCCTATTGTATAAGTTGTGTAGGAAATTTTTTTGCAACTAAGACAATTCTTTTGTCTTTCAGTTTCAGTCTGACCTTTGATAAGACTGTGTTCCTCCTTTCCTCATTTAAGTTTACAACAAATGTCAACAAAAAGCTAATTTTAAATCTAAGGCAACTCATTTTTATCCTTAAGTATGAAATTAGTTTAAACACGAGATTTTTGAGAGTTTCAGCTTAATAAATCTTGTAATAATGTTGGCAGAAGTACCGACAATATGTTAGGTAAAAGGCCACAAGTGCAACTAATGTGACATTTTACTGTGGCGACGTTTCGCTCTCCAGGAGCTTTGTCAAGCTGTAACAGCTTGACAAAGCAGTAACATCACAGATACTACAAAAACCTCTTTTAACATCTTGTTGTTATTCAAGATAGCAACAAATATTGCAGCTACAAATACTCTCTCTTCTAACATCTTGTTGTGGCTCAAGATAGCAACAAATATTGCAGCTACAAATACTCTCTCTTCTAACATCTTGTTGTGGCTCAAGATAGCAACAAATATTGCAGCTACAAATACTCTCTCTTCTAACATCTTGTTGTGGCTCAAGATAGCAACAAATACTGCAGCTACAAATACACCTTCATCTAACATCTTGTCACTCAAGTCAGTCTTAACAAGGAGCATCAAGAACAGACTCTCAGACTTATAAATTCAATTAAGTTAAAGGTCTTATCCTGGATAATGTCGTCGTGAATTTTCTGCTTCACTGTTATAATTTAATTACTCAAGCAACTTTCTCAGCCAAAATATTAAAACGAAAAAAAATAAGAAAATAAGGAGCCAACAAAGTTTGAAACTTTGTTTTACAGAATAAATTTTTTGGGTGCATTGTGTAATCTCATAAGCAAGAATTTATTTACTCAAAGTCTGTAAATACCGAAATACAGAGCTGATTAAATATTTATATAAATTACCATTCTGTTTAGCTAATGATTTTCATATTAAGTATATTTAATACACATTTAGGTAAAATAGTTTAATAAGATTTATTATGAGAGAGAGAGAGAGAGAGAGAGAGAGAGAGACAGACAGACAGACAGACAGACAGTGAGAGACAGAAAAAAATAATATATATACATAAATAAATGTCGTGCTGAATAGGTAAAACTTGCGGTTTTGGATTAATTAGCAACGCTCTTCTTGCCGAATAAGGCAAGCAAAAATTTGTGTATGCATTAATTTCGCAAAAAAAGTCATTCTGAACCAAACGAAAAAAATATATTTCATTGTTTTTTTTTTAATTATTGAATTATTATAAACTTATCTGAAGTATATTTATCTGGATTAGGCAAAACTGAATTGCGCTTCTTTAAAATAAGGTTAGGTAAGTTTTCTAAGGTTCTTTTGGTACAAAATTATTAATTTTTACATTAACATAAATAAAAAAAATATATCTTTAAACGTTTAAGAGAATATTTTAAAAATTACTTAATTTTAAATTAGCTTTTGTTAATTGACCAGTTTTACCTATTCGGCACGACATATAATTTATATGCAAAATAAACAATGGAGGAGCTAAATGATAGCTCTAGGCCTTTCGTGTTGCAGTCATCAGGAGCTTGCAATGTTGCAGAACTAGAGAAAGAAATTCTTGTAATATCTGGGAGTCTAGAACTTCCATCATCTAGAAGTAATGAAGAAGATGAGGGACCACCGGGCATCCACTGGCTATGCTCGTCGCACCCAGGATGTCACCATCGCAAGAAATGCAACTCCAGGTCCAGCTGTCAAAAGCTACGTCAGAGTTATCTGCAGAGACGATAAGTCAGGTCTTCGTCCATTCCCTTCAGTCACTGGACGCAGCAAAAAGCTTGCTGAGGCATCTTGTGCTGACCTCACATGACCACGCTATGTTTTTCTACTATACTGGCACTGACTTGAAGAGCACAACAGTTGGAGCTCCAAACGTGTGTATATATATATATATATATGTCGTGCCGAATATGTAAAACTGGTCAATTAGCAAGAACTCATTTAAAATTAAGTCCTTTCTAAAATTTTCTCTTGTACGTTTAAAGATATATTTTTTTCATTAATGTTAATGTAAAAATTTTTAATTTTGCACCAAAAGAATCTTAGAAAACTTACCTAACCTTATTATAACAAGTGCAATTTATTTTAGCCTAACCCAACTAAATATATTTTAAATACGTTTACAATAATTTAATACTAAACAAACACAATGAAATATATTTTTTTCGTTAGGTTCAGAATGATTTTTGAGAAATTATTGCATACACAAATTTTCACTTGTCCTATATGGCAAGATGAGCGTTGCTATTTAATCCAAGATCTCAAGTTTTACATATTCGGCACGACACACACACACACACATTATACATATATATATATATATATATATATATATATATATATATATATATATATATATATATATATATATATATATATATATATATATTATATATATATATATATTAGTCATTATGTTAAGCAATTCTAATTTTTAATTTTATTCAAGTATTACATACTGGAGACAGTGGAGAAATCAGCTAACCAGTTCCTCAGTCTTGCTATTAGGTGTTCAATCAGTCAGCCTTAACACGAAACAGATGCAGGAAGATGGTCACTTATAAACAGAAGGAATCCAGTCTCCTGCCTCTGTTACAGACTGATCAAGGATGAGGGACTGATTGCCTCCTATCAATGATGAACGACTGATTGCCTCATCTACCGCTGTCTTCTGCATGTAATCCTTGTAGTTAGGTTAGGTAAGGTTCGTCAGGAAACAGGACAAGTGTTTCCAGACGCCGGTCTTATGCATATGATGACCCGCCATTGGAACTTTATATCATCTGACTGACGCCTTTCCCTGGCTTACCCCTCCACCCCTTAAAAAATGGTATCCTTGCACTGAATTGAAAAATTCACCGATTGGCGAAACGTCTTTACAATAAAGATACCCCGGATGAAGACTCAGACACAAGTGCAACACTTCAGCGTACTGAGAAAGTCACTGGTTGGCGAAACGTCAACAAATAAAGATACCCAGATGACGCACATCTCGGCATTGTATACCATACTTATACATACCCAGTATGCCCCACATACTCCACATGTGCAGGATGTGGAGGACAGCCTCACACAAGGCCCGAAATCTTTATTCTAGCATAATACAAGCATCATATTTGTATATGTATCCATTAAGAAATATAAATAAACGCAGGGTCCAGGTATGACATATTACAATGACCCGGAATCGGAAAGCTTTATGACGAACCATTGAGAGAGAGAGAGAGATAGAGAGAGAGAGAGAGAGAGAGAGAGAGAGAGAGAGAGAGAGAGAGAGAGAGAGAGAGAGAGAGAGAGATCGGGAGACTATGATCAGGAGAGACCAACCTTTTCTGGAATAGGGCAATAAATCTGAACCAGGGTGGCATGACATTGAGTGAGATAAATTGCAGTTTTTAAATCTCTCTTTTGGATTCTCTTTTGTTACGATTAATCTTACTCTCGTAATACTTTCTTAAAATATTTTTAGCCACACCTTTTTCCACTTATTTGCCTACTTTTTCTTCTGTTACTTAGGATAATATCTTTCTTCTTCCTCTAACACACTGCTTTATTCCCTCAGTTTATATTAAGATTTATTTAAATATACAGGTGAGGAATTATGGAGGATAAAGCAATATATATATATATATATATATATATATATATATATATATATATATATATAATATATATTGAACGATGTGCACACACACACACTGACGACACTGGAGGACAGAGAGGTTAGGGGAGACATGATAACGACATACAAAATACTGCGTGGAATAGATAAGGTGGACAGAGACATGATGTTCCAGAGATGGGACACACAAACAAGGGATCACAATTGGAAGTTGAAGGTTTAGATGAGTCACAAGGATGTTAGGAAGTATTTCTTTAGTCATAGAGTTGTCAGGAAGTGGAATACTCTAGCAAGTGATCCAGTGAAGGCAGGAATCATACATAGCTTTAAGACGAGGTATGATAAAGCTCATGGAGAAGGGAGAGTACCTAGCAGCGACCAGTGAAGAGACGGGACCAGGAGCTGAGCCTCGACCCCTGCAACCACAATTAAGGGAGTACACACACAAACACACACAAACACACACACACACACACACACACACACACACACACACACTATTTCAGACACGTATACGATGTAGTGGAGGCAGGATCATACTGTTTATATGATAAAGCAGGCTCCATAGCGATCAGTGAAGAGGCTTCGAAGAACATGCAAACACACACACACTCAGGCGATCAGGAACATGCAAAATACAAAATACAGGCTATTCTAAGGGGGCAGACATCAACCAAATAATTTGTGTAGTAAACGCAGCACTTAAAAATTGAAGTGTAGCTTTCACGAACCTCAACCAGGAAGAATTTCCAGCGTTATACACATGTAATATGACTTGGTCATCTTAGATTATGCAGCATCAGTATGAAACCCACATCACTGAGATTTTGAGAGAGAAAAAAAAGATTGAGAGAGAAAAAAGAGAGAGGGGTAATGGAGTAGAGAGAACGAGCCCAGCGGGGCCAGCATGATAGAGTCATCAATCTTACTGGTTCAGCCTTGCGTCGACAGCTGAGCTCTGGCAGAGAGAGAATGAGGTCGTTAACTACTCTCCGGTAGTTAACCATCTCCCAATGGCCTTGTTATAGGCCCAACTACCCTGCGGTAGCTTCCGTTGGCTTATTGCACAAACCAACATGTCACAACAATCATATCTTGAAAACCTTCCTATTGTAAGCTTTGTAGCCGAGTGGTACAGTGTTGGACCTGCTACATGCCAGGACCACGGTTCGAGTCTCCCGTCCAATCTCCTGTTTATTAATCTAGCAAATATAACCCTCATTCTCAAGGACAAGGCCTCAGAAAACGGGAAAATATAGATAGTCGTCGACTTACGACCTATCCAGTTTACGACCCTCCGCACTTACGACCATAAACATTTATACGCCTGGCAGCACAAATGAGGCCGTACGACAGTTTTACAATCTATTTACATTATAATTTTATATTTTAATTGTAATTTTTAGCAATTTTAATGTATACATATTTGAATTAATTATTTCCTAAGATAAGAAAAAAAATGATATGAAGATTATTAATTAGGGAATTACAGTACCTATCCGACTTACGTCCAATTCGACTTACGACCGGTCGGTCGTAACCTGACCCTGTCGTAAGTCGACGACTATCAACTTGTTTCCTGTTTATAACTATTTTCTCTATTTTCTCTATTTTTCTCTATTTTCTCTTCAAGTCAGTCACTTAAGTGACTAAGAGAGTTACTTTAAGTCAGTCACTTAAGTGACTAAGAGAGTTACTTTAAGTCAGTCACTTAAGTGACTAAGAGAGTTACTTTAAGTCAGTCACTTAAGTGACTAAGAGAGTTACTTTAAGTCAGTCACTTTGACTAAGAGATTAAGAGAGTTACTTTAAGTCAGTCACTTAAGTGACTAAGAGAGTTACTTTAAGTCAGTCACTTAAGTGACTAAGAGAGTTACTTTAAGTCAGTCACTTAAGTGACTAAGAGAGTTACTTTAAGTCAGTCACTTAAGTGACTAAGAGAGTTACTTTAAGTCAGTCACTTAAATGACTGACAGAAAAGTTTCCCTATAAGTCAGTCATATAACAAATTTTTCCCTGCAACTCAGCCATTTAAATGATTCTGAGGACAAATTTCCCTAAACATATATTACCTCTTTCTAAAACTTTCCCTAAATTTATTTCCCTTTTATTTACATTAAGCAAAACATCAAATCAACGGGTTCATATAAGTAGCGAAGGCTCGATCCTCCGTCCAGTAAACGTGGCAGAGACAGTCGACCAGTCAGGCTGTTGGTGACGGCATTTGACAGAGGTTAAAAGGTTAACCCAGTTCATTATTCTTCGTGGAAAATATTTTCTGGGAAGAATGATGTATTTTTAATGGGAATAAACGGGAGCAACAGAGACAGGATTCTCTGTTGTTCCCGTTTTTCTATCCTCTTCCTTTTGACATCCTTCAAGAGAGAGGAGAGAAGGGTTGCCTTGACGCTGAAGGGTTCTTGATTCAAGGCAATGGAGATACCTTCATTTTCCTCAGTTCAAACCTGACTACCTCGCATTTACCTGGTGAATAACCTTCAAAGGGTCTGTGCTACCCACTGAATAGTAGTAGTAAAGTAGCAGTAGTATAGTAGTAGTAAAGTAGCAGTAGTATAGTAGTAGTAGTAAAGTAGCAGTAGTAGTAGTAGCAGCAGTAGTAGAGCATGTAAGGTGGCGGTGTGGTAGCAGTGGCAGCAGTAGCAGTAGTGGCGGCAGGCAGCAGTAGGCATCGTAGTAGCAGCGCGGGGAGGCAGCAGGCGGTGGCTGGTGGTGGCAGGCGGTAGCAGCAGCAGGTGGTTGAGCACAGCTGGTGGCAGCAGCAGCGGTGTAGCTGCGGTGCAGCAGTGGCAGCAGAGCAGCAGGTCTGGCGGCAGCGCGGTAGGCGGCGCGGCGGCTGGCTGGCAGCGGCGGTGGTGGCGCTGCAGCAGGCAGTAACGCAGCGCGGCTGGCTGCCAGCAGCAGGCGCTGCGCGGCAGGCGTGGTGCGGTGTGGTGGCGGTAGGCAGCAGCGGTTGGCAGCAGCAGGCAGCAGTGGCAGCGGTGGCTGCGGCGCAGCACGCAGGCGGTGCTGCTGCGGCTGCGGTGCAGGCAGCAGCAGCCAGGCAGCCGGAAATGTGGCAGCAGGCAGGCGGTGGTAGCAGCAGGTGGCGGCTGGCTGGCGGACGGCAGGCGGTTGGCGGTAGCAGCAGGCGGTGGCGCTGGCAGCGGTGCAGCGGCGCTGGCGGCTGCTGCGGCGGCGCCTTGGCCTGCGTGCATGCGGTGGTGGCAGCAGCAGCGGCCTGCTGGCGGCGTAGCAGCGGCGGCGGCAGCATGGCCGCCGGCGGTGGCTAGTGCCAGCAGCAGCAGCGCGGCGGTGCTGGCGGCAGGCAGTGGCGGCGCGGCGGCGTGGTGGCAGCGGCAGCGCTGTGCGCAGCAGCAGGCGCCAGCAGCAGTAGCAGTAGCGCGGCGCGGCGTGGTGCAGCGGGTGGAGTGCGCAGCAGCGGGCAGTAGTAGCAGCAGTAGTAGCAGCAGCAGCAGCAGTAGTAGCAGCAGTAGTAGTAGTAGCAGCAGCAGCAGTAGCAGCAGCAGTAGTAGCAGCAGCAGCAGTAGCAGCAGCAGCAGTAGTAGCAGCAATAACAATAACAATAAATATTTCTCAAAACATTGCTGGTCTAAATGTTCTATTTAACCTGATGTGAACTTCAGGATTTTGAACGTGTTCAGTCTCACCACACTCACACACACACACACACACACACACACACACACACACACACACACACACACACACACAGCCTCTCTCTCCCTTCCCTGGATCGACAGCTTTTTACACGCACATGCAATCGGTCGGAAGAGTTGACAATAGATGGCGCTGACTGAGTGTTCCGACACACTCCCGCTCCACCCACTCGTGTAATGCTATAACCATGATAGTTACAATATACTGTCTTACTACTGTGCGTAAAATATACATATATATATATATACATATATATATATATATATATATATATATATATATATTATTATTATCACACTGGCCGATTCCCACCAAGGCAGGGTGGCCCGAAAAAGAAAAACTTTCACCATCATTCACTCCATCACTGTCTTGCCAGAAGGGTGCTTTACACTACAGTTTTTAAACTGCAACATTAACACCCCTCCTTCAGAGTGCAGGCACTGTACTTCCCATCTCCAGGACTCAAGTCCGGCCTGCCGGTTTCCCTGAACCCCTTCATAAATGTTACTTTGCTCACACTCCAACAGCACGTCAAGTATTAAAAACCATTCGTCTCCATTCACTCCTATCAAACACGCTCACGCATGCCTGCTGGAAGTCCAAGCCCCTCGCACACAAAACCTCCTTTACCCCCCCCCTCCAACCTTTCCTAGGCCGACCCCTACCCCGCCTTCCTTCCACTACAGACTGATACACTCTTGAAGTCATTCTGTTTCGCTCCATTCTCTCTACATGTCCGAACTACCTCAACAACCCTTCCTCAGCCCTCTAGACAACAGTTTTGGTAATCCCGCACCTCCTAACTTCCAAACTACGAATTCTCTGCATTATATTCACACCACACATTGCCCTCAGACATGACATCTCCACTGCCTCCAGCCTTCTCCTCGCTGCAACATTCATCACCCACGCTTCACACCCATATAAGAGCGTTGGTAAAACTATACTCTCATACATTCCCCTCTTTGCCTCCAAGGACAAAGTTCTTTGTCTCCACAGACTCCTAAGTGCACCACTCACCCTTTTCCCCTCATCAATTCTATGGTTCACCTCATCCTTCATAGACCCATCCGCTGACACGTCCACTCCCAAATATCTGAATACATTCACCTCCTCCATACTCTCTCCCTCCAATCTGATATCCAATCTTTCATCACCAAATATTTTTATCCTCATAACCTTACTCTTTCCTGTATTCACTTTTAATTTTCTTCTTTTGCACACCCTACCAAATTCATCCACCAATCTCTGCAACTTCTCTTCAGAATCTCCCAAGAGCACAGTGTCATCAGCAAAGAGCAACTGTGACAACTCCCACTTTGAGTGATTCTTTATATTTTAACTCCACGCCTCTTGTCAAGACCCTCGCATTTACTTCTCTTACAACCCCATCTATAAATATATTAAACAACCACGGTGACATCACACATCCTTGTCTAAGGCCTACTTTTACTGGGAAATAATTTCCCTCTTTCCTATGTACTCTAACTTGAGCCTCACTATCCTCGTAAAAACTTTTCACTGCTTTCAGTAACCTACCTCCTACACCATACACCTGCAACATCTGCCACATTGCCCCCCTATCCACCCTGTCATACTCCTTTTCCAAATCCATAAATGCCACAAAGACCTCTTTAGCCTTATCTAAATACTGTTCACTTATATGTTTCACTGTAAACACCTGGTCCACACACCCCCTACCTTTCCTAAAGCCTCCTTGTTCATCTGCTATCCTATTCTCCGTCTTACTCTTAATTCTTTCAATAGTAACTCTACCATACACTTTACCAGGTATACTCAACAGACTTATCCCCCTATAATTTTTGCACTCTCTTTTGTCCCCTTTGCCTTTATACAAAGGAACTATGCATGCTCTCTGCCAATCCCTAGGTACCTTACCCTCTTCCATACATTTATTAAATAATTGCACCAACCACTCCAAAACTATATCCCCACCTGCTTTTAACATTTCTATCTTTATCACATCAATCCCGGCTGCCTTACCCCCTTTCATTTTACCTACTGCCTCACGAACTTCCCGCACACTCACAACTGGCTCTTCCTCACTCCTACAAGATGTTATTCCTCCTTGCCCTATACACGAAATCACAGCTTCCCTATCTTCATCAACATTTAACAATTCCTCAAAATATTCCCTCCATCTTCCCAATACCTCTAACTCTCCTTTTAATAACACTCCTCTCCTATTTTTAACTGACAAATCCATTTGTTCTCTAGGCTTCCTTAATTTGTTAATCTCACCCCAAAACTTTTTCTTATTTTCAACAAAATTTGTTGATAACATCTCACCCACTCTCTCATTTGCTCTCTTTTTACATTGCTTCACCACTCTCTTAACCTCTCTCTTTTTCTCCATATACTCTTCCCTCCTTGCATTACTTCTACTTTGTAAAAACTTCTCATATGCTAACTTTTTCTCCCTTACTACTCTCTTTACATCATTCCACCAATCGCTCCTCTTCCCTCCCGCACCCACTTTCCTGTAACCACAAACTTCTGCTGAACACTCTAACACTACATTTATAAACCTACCCCATACCTCTTCGACCCCATTGCCTATGCTCTCATTAGCCCATCTATCCTCCAATAGCTGTTTATATCTTTCCCTAACTGCCTCCTCTTTTAGTTTATAAACCTTCACCTCTCTCTTCCCTGATGCTTCTATTCTTCTTGTATCCCATCTACCTTTTACTCTCAGTGTAGCTACAACTAGAAAGTGATCTGATATATCTGTGGCCCCTCTATAAACATGTACATCCTGAAGTCTACTCAACAGTCTTTTATCTACCAATACATAATCCAACAAACTACTGTCATTTCGCCCTACATCATATACATATACATCGCCATACATTATATATATATATATATATATATATATATATATATATATATATATATATATATATATATATATATCTCGTGCCGAATATGTAAAACTGGTCAATTAGAAAGAACTCATTTAAAATTAAATACTTTCTAAAATTTTCTCTAACACTTTTAAAGATATATTTTTTTCATTAATGTTGATGTAAAAATTTAAATTTTGCACCAAAAAGAACTTAGAAAACTTACCTAACCTTATTATAACAAGAACAATTTATTTTAGCCTAACCCAACTAAATATATTTTAGATTTGTTTACAATAATTTAATACTAAACAAACAGAGTGAAATATATTTTTTTTAGCTAGGTTCAGAATGATTTTGGCGAAATTATTGCATACTATATTGCATACTATTGTCCTATATGACAAGATGAGCGTTGGTATTTAAGCCAAGATCGCAAGTTCTGCCTATACGGCACGACACACACACACACAATTATATATACATATAAATATATATATATATATATTATATATATAATATATTAAATTATATAATATATATACATATATATATAATATATATATATATATATATATATATATGCAATAAGATCACAGTAAACAGGTGATTTCAGAATATGCAAAACAACCACTGTGAAAGAAGAGAGAAATTCCAAGCGCATTCGTGACTACTCACATTATCAAGGAACATTGTTCCTTGATAATGTGAGTAGTCACGAAAGCGCTTGGAATTTCTCTCTTCTTTCACAGTGGTTATTTTGCATATATATATATATATATATATATATATATATATATATATATATATATATATATATATATATATATTGGACGAAACCCGATTGGTCACCTTAAAAATTATTTCCGTGGTTTGTTCCCTGTTATCTTAGATTAAATTGTGGTCTGATAATGGACCAGGAAAGACCGAAATGTTGATTTATATATATATAATATATATATATAATATATATATATATAAATATATATATATATATAAATATATATATATATATATATATATATATAAATATAAATATATATATATATATATATATATATATATATATATATATATATATATATATATATATATATAAATTAAGCACAAATATCAGCTTCAACATTCACTTTTTAAACTTATTTTGAGACAGGAATTTCGATGCTGCCAATTTTTTTCACCTTTGGGAGATGTGTTGGAGGCAGACGAGGGTTGACTTGTATTGCTCTGAAACCAAATAAAAATTCTTCCCTCAAGTTTTTACACGTGTTAAAATTACTTGATAAAGAATTCCTTTAAAACTAACTTTGTGTTTTGCTTCTAAATGGATTTCGTTTCGAGTTCTCTCTGTTTTTTTTTCCCCGACAAGCGTTCCATTTTCTCTCTCTCTCTCTCTCTCTCTCTCTCTCTCTCTCTCTCACACACACCCACCGAAGTAGAACAAACGCTAGAGCAAATAATGTATATATATATATATATATATATATATATATATATATATATATGCACAGAACAAACCACATGTGGATGGATATCTTTAGCTGAAGATCTTTCACACACTGGTGCGTCGTCAGGAGCTATGCATTGTTGCTTAGCTAAAAATTTTCATCCTGATGGGGCTTGTTAAGATCTTCTGTTTGCGATTGTTATTCATATTTATACAATTTGTTCATAAGACTAAATTGCATTTTTGCTATAAAATCTGCGTGTTTTTTTCATGGTTCAAGGTGGGTGTGTTAGTACTGGTGAAGGGCTCTTGATACATGGAACAAGAGCCTCTCGTTCTTTTGGACGAAACCCGATTGGTCACCTTAAAAATTATTTCCGTGGTTTGTTCCCTGTTATCTTAGATTAAATTGTGGTCTGATAATGGACCAGGAAAGACCGAAATGTTGATTTATATTTACTCTAAGTTACTTGCGAGATGTTTCATCAATAGCATTATGACCTTACGGGTTTTGCGCGAATTGTTCCAACGGTTCCTGAAGCTACCCCCAACATCTACTTGTGTGTCTCATAACAATAAAAATGCTTTCAAATGAGCTGATGTAGGTAACAGCTCTTAGCTTTTCAATAAAGTTAGTAATCCTTAACCTGTAAATAGCTTGTCAATAAAGCTAGGAATCCTTAACCTGTAAATAGCTTGTCAATAAAGCTAGGGATCCTTATCCTTGTCAAACCCTGTGTAAAAGAAAAAGAATGGCCAGACCGTCTCAGCCTCTAATGAACCCTCTGAATTTAACCTATGGTATCCGCACGCCATCTTCTAATTTACACAAATAACCCGCACATAAAAGAGAGAAGCTTACGACGACGTTTTTTAAATGGTCCAAGTCGGACCGAAACATCGTAAGCTTCTCTCTTTTATGTGCGGGTTATTTGTGTATCGTTCCAGTCACGGTATTGTGCCTTTTTGTTATTTATCTTCTAATTTCTATGCCTATATAGGAGAGCCTCACTTATACAGCATGGAGGTTCCGGGATGTTGTAGGATCCCCGCTTATACAGCAGGCTAGGTTCCAGGCTACTGTAGGATCCCGTTTATACAGCAGGTTAGGTTCCAGGCTACTGTAGGATCCCGTTTATACAGCAGGTTAGGTTCCAGGCTACTGTAGGATCCCCGCTTATACAGCAGGTTAGGTTCCAGGCTACTGTAGGATCCCCGCTTATACAGCAGGTTAGGTTCCAGGCTACTGTAGGATCCCCGCTTATGCAGCAGGTTAGTTTCCAGGCTACTGTAGGATTTCGTTTATGCAGCAGGTTAGTTTCCAGGCTATTGTTGGATCCCGTTTATGCAGCATGTTAATTTCCAGACTACTGTAGGATCCCGTTTATGCAGCAGGTTAGTTTCCAGGCTACTGTAGGATTTCGTTTATGCAGCAGGTTAGTTTCCAGGCTACTGTAGGATTTCGTTTATGCAGCAGGTTAGTTTCCAGGCTACTGTAGGATCCCGTTTATGCAGCATGTTAGTTTCCAGGCTACTGTAGGATTTCGTTTATGCAGCAGGTTAGTTTCCAGGCTACTGTAGGATTTCGTTTATGCAGCAGGTTAGTTTCCAGGCTACTGTAGGATTTCGTTTATGCAGCAGGTTAGTTTCCAGGCTACTGTAGGATTTCGTTTATGCAGCAGGTTAGTTTCCAGGCTACTGTAGGATCCCGTTTATGCAGCAGGTTAGTTTCCAGGCTACTGTAGGATCCCGTTTATGCAGCAGGTTAGGTTCCAGACTACTGTAGGATCCCCGCTTATACAGCAGGTTAGGTTCCAGGATACTGCTGTAAAGCGAAAAATCGCTGTAAAGAGGGGGATGGCTTTAAATCCCAATCCACAGAAAGCGCTAAACCGACAAGGGTCATGAAAGAAGAACAGCTCTAAATCCTGATCCATAAGGAAGAACAGCTCTAAATCCCGATCCATAAGGAAGAACAGCTCTAAATCCTGATCCATAAGGAAGAACAGCTCTAAATCCTGATCCATAAGGAAGAACAGCTCTAAATCCTGATCCATAAGGAAGAACAGCTCTAAATCCTGACCCAAAAGAAAGGAGGGGTAGCTCTAAATCCAGGTCCAAAGAGAGAGGGAAGGGTAGCTCTAAATCCAGGTCCAAAAAGAGAGGGAAGGGTAGCTCTAAATCCTTGAATCAAGAGCCCTTAACTAGCACCATACATCCTGCTAAAAGGGCAAGACAACACAAGGGAAAGCGGCTTTGACGTTCACGTAAAAGAACAATAAAGTCCGGTTACGAGGCGTCACCATCGGATGTCTCTCGCTATCCGGCCGTCAGGAGAAAAAGCATCCGGCTAAGGGACTGGAACCAAGTAAATTTCTTCCGTACAGCGTCTGGAGCTGGAATAAACTACCTATCGTCGCGTCTGGAAGCAGAATAAATCCATGTCTCAGGGTACTTGGCAGGGGAGGGCAGGGGAGGGCAGGGGAAGAACGCCCCCGTGTGCTGGGGAATTTTCTGCCTCTCAGCACTGGTGTAAACTAACTTATCTGGTGCAGGAATCACCAGTTTCCCTGCCTGGTGTGGGACCTAGGGAGGAAATAGAGGCAGGGGATGTAGGTGAGTGGGGAAGCAAGGCAGGGGATGTAGATGAGTGGGGAAGCAAGGCAGGGGATGAAGATGAGTGGGGAAGCAAGGCAGGGGATGAAGATGAGTGGGGAAGCAAGGCAGGGGATGAAGATGAGTGGGGAAGCAAGGCAGGGGATGAAGATGAGTGGGGAAGCAAGGCAGGGGATGAAGATGAGTGGGGAAGCAAGGCAGGGGATGAAGATGAGTGGGGAAGCAAGGCAGGGGATGAAGATGAGTGGGGAAGCAAGACAGGGGATGAAGATGAGTGGGGCAAGGCAGGGGATGAAGATGAGTGGGGAAGCAAGGCAGGGGATGTAGATGAGTGGGGAAGCAAGGCAGGGGATGAAGATGAGTGGGGAAGCAAGGCAGGGGATGTAAATTAGTGAGGAAGCAGGGGAGCCGGAACAGGGGAGTCAAAGCAGGGGAGTCAAAACAGGAGAGTCAAAGCAGGGGAGTCAAAGCAGGGAGTCAAAGCAGGAGAGTCAAAGCAGGAGAGTCAAAGCAGGGGAGTCGAAACAGGGGAGTCAAAGCAGGGGAGTCGAAACAGGGGAGTCAAAGCAGGGAAGTCAAAGCAGGGGAGTCAAAGCAGGGGAGTCAAAGCAGGGGAGTCAAAGCAGGAGAGTCAAAGCAGGAGAGTCAAAGCAGGAGAGTCAAAGCAGGGGAGTCAAAGCAAGGGAGTCGAAACAGGGGAGTCGAAACAGGGGATTCGAAACAGGGGAGTCGAAACAAGGGAGTCGAAACGGGGGAATCAAAGCAGGGGAGTCGAAACAGGGGAGTCGAAACAGGGGAGTCGAAACAGGGGAGTCGAAACAGGGGAGTCAAAGCAGGGAAGTCGAAACAGGGGAGTCGAAACAAGGGAGTCAAAGCAGAGGAGTCAAAGCAGGAGAGTCAAAGCAGAGGAGTCAAAGCAGGGGAGTCGAAACAGGGGAGGCAGTGTTGCAGGGGATCAAAATGTGAACAAGGTGAAAATATAAAGAAGCAAGTTCATGCCGTCAAAACGTATTCTACTGGACACGTTTCGCCCCCTGGGATCTCAATCACTTATTCGTTTCTAGGCTTGAAACGGTTCTCACGTCTGTGTTATAAACAGATGCCATTATTATTCTCATAAATATCCTCTACATAGACCGACCATTTTTTGTAAATACGATTAAAAATGTACATAAAAAAATTAATAGCTCATGGAAAGGCCTTAATTTTGGATGATTTTTCTCAGTCACATTACCAAAAAAAAACTATATAGAGATTTATAAGAACACTTTATTTACCTTCTGTCTTCTCGCCCGTCACTCGCATCACTTATCTCTTCTGTAACGAGAGATACAGTATTTTCTGGCATATAAGGCGCACTTTATTTCCTCCTCAGGTCTTGGGAAATCACCCTGCACCTTATACAGTGTTTCAAAAACAATGACCACCTTTTGAAACACACTGTATACTCAATGTTAAGGGTCAAGAGTAGGCTTTGTGTTGTTAGGTAAGACACATATGCAACAGTTAGGTATCTTTATTTCGAAACGTTTCGCCTACACAGTAGGCTTCTTCAGTCGAGTACAGAAAAGTTGATAGAAGCAGAAGATACTTGAAGACGATGTAATCAGTCCATCACCTTCATCGTCTTCAAGTATCTTCTGCTTCTATCAACTTTTCTGTACTCGACTGAAGAAGCCTACTGTGTAGGCGAAACGTTTCGAAATAAAGATACCTAACTGTTACATATGTGTCTTACCTAACAACCTGTCGGTATTTTATACCATTTTAATGTTCAGGCTTTGTGTTACCTGGAGAGTGTTTTGGGGGTCAACGCCTCCGCGGTCAGGTCTGAGACTTGGCAAGTGTTTTATATAAGGACATAGTAATAATGTTTTAATACTCTTGTTTGTGCGCCTTATATGCCAGAAAATACAGTATTTGAAGCTATAACTGCGACTTTTACAGAGACAGATGGAAATAGACCTCGAGAAGCAGTTCTTCAGACAGAGAAACTCAAACTTATCTAGAAATAAATTAAAAAAGTAATGAAGGCAAGTCGTCTCTCTAGGTAGATATGTTCGTTACTTGAGGCATAAGACAGAGTAACAACAGTAGGGTATCACTATTGTTGAAACGCTTCGTCTACATAGTAGGCTTCGACAGTCAAATATATAGGCAGCAGGTGTAGTAGTGAAATGAAGATAATGTAATCAGTCCATCAACCTTGGAGAAATAGTATTTGAGGTGGTCAGTCCCTCAGCCTAGAGAAGTGTTCAGTTTCATGGTCTGGAACAAGGTGGTCAGTCCCTCAGTCTGGAGAAGAGTTCAGCTTCATGGTCTGGAACGATATGAAGCTGAAGCATGAGAATGGAGTCTTAAATACTGTTGCTTCTCTATTTGACTGAAGAAGTCTACTGTGTAGGCGAAACATTTCAACAATAAAGATACCCAACTATTGCACCTGCGTCTTAATCATCAACTCGTCAGTAATTTATACTATTTTCAACACGGCTTGAGGAAATTCACTCTGTGGGCGAAACGGTGTCAGTACAGAATCCCAGTCATTGAATATCACAGAACAAGTTGGCCTTGAACCCAAGGCAAGTAACAGAATTCACAGACCAGTGAGTTAACCACACTGATTGTCAGCACTCACATGCCATGAGTTCAAAACCCACCCGTGGCTAGTTTGCAATCCTGTTATTAAAATTTCGTAAACCCAGTATATTTCATTTGTCTATTTCACTCATTAACTTGTCCTGGATTACAGAAGCGGCAATCAGTGTCCTAGCTCTAGGGGTTCCCATTGAAAAGAGGATACCCGTACAAAAGAATGGGCATCATCTCCCACAAACAAAAGAGGACACCCCTACAAAAGAATGGGTATCATCTCCTACACACAAAATGGGACACCCGTACAAAAGAATGGGCATCATCTCCCACACACAAAAGGGGACAAATCATCTCCTACACACAAAATGGGACACCCGTACAAAAGAATGGGCATCATCTCCCACACACAAAAGGGGACACCCCTACAAAAGAATGGGCATCATCTCCTACACACAAAAGGGGACACCCGTACAAAAGAATGGGCATCATCTCCTACACACAAAAGGGGACACCCGTACAAAAGAATGGGCATCATCCCCCCACACACAAAAGGGGTACTCCCACAAAGTAGAGTTCTGGGAATCTAAGGGACAGAAATTTTATACTTTGCAAATAAATTCACATTATTTGAATGGAAAATAATAAAGTGAGACTTGTTGACAAGTTAGTTTTGACAGTTTGTTGAAGATAAAAGGGAAAAGCTTGTTGACAAGTTATATAGGATTACCAGTATGATACTTGACGGGATTCTAGTGATAGAGTCACCCGTATGTTGTTTGCTTTGAGTACCCCAAGTTGCTTCCTTTGAGGGCCCCCAAGTTGCTTGCTTTGAGGGCCCCCAAGTTGCTTGCTTTGAAGACCCCTAGTTGCTTGCTTTGAGTACCCCAAGTTGCTTGCATTGAGGACCCAAAGTTGCTTGCTTTGAGTGCCCCAAGTTGCTTGCTTTGAGTGCCCCAAGTTGCTTGCTTTGAGGACCCAAAGTTGCTTGCTTTGAGGACCCCATGTTAATTACTTTAGGGGTCCCCAAGTTTTGAGGATCCCCTACATTTTGCTTGCCCAGGGGGCCCAAACTATTAATCCAGCACTGAATAAACATTTTCATAAAACTAGCTACTAGCACCTCTTCATATCGACGTTTATCTTATATTTTATCCAACAGGCGTTTTACCACAAATCATTTTGATATTAACTAGAAGGAAATATATAAACAGCATTAAAACGATTGAAAAAAATTCTAATTCCAAATTCTGGAGAAAAATATTCTAACACGGAAAAAATAAAGACTATGAAATACATTCATTTACAGAATAATTTAAATGCAAATATATTCATGGCTCGACCTCTCATCAATTTTGCAGGCTTTGCGTTTCGTCAATGAGGTTGTCTGACAAAAGAATATGAGAGAGAAGCCTAGAAGTGTTGACGTCAGCATCACGTGAATGATGAATGGCTGAGATGTGGCTGACAGTCGTGAAGTCAGCATCACATGAATGATGAATGTCTGTCTAGCTCACGAAGGTCATTAAAGCTGCATCTAACCTGTTCACCACCAGTCAAGAATATTTTAATACCTAAAACAGGGATAAAAATATGGTTTCAGCATATATGCTAAGGGAAATGCACATGTCTCAGTTACGAAGTCAGCATTACGTGAATGACAGGTTATTTTGCAACTCATCTATACCCAAACACATAACACACTCACTGATAGACTAACATTCTCCACTTACACGACATCCATTCCATAGCGCATCCAATACCAGAAGACTTTTCTAACCCTCTATGTCTCAAAACATAAGGGTATCGCCTCCTTAACCTTTGTACATAGAAAGCGATATCTTATTTCACTTGCACACACAGCAAGGGTCAACAAACGAAAATACAAGCAACAGAACAGAAATATTATGTGAGGTAATAGGTGTGAAACACCGTCAAATTGATGAAGACTCAACTGTTGTACGTGTGTCTTACTCATTTGAAAGACTGAATTCTATCCCACTAAATATAATTACCAACACGAGTAGTGAAATAAAGTAAAGAGTACCAGAGCTAGCACTGAAAATCATAGCACTCACAAAAATTAACAAAGATATAAAATACAATATTCCATTTGGGTGCCAAGTACTGAGGAAAGAATGAAAAACAATGGAATAGTTTTGCTAATAAACTCAATATATTTCGGAACAGCTATGCAGAAAATATGACCAGGCCAAATAATATATATTTGGAACGCTTGCGACAAGGAGGGTTAAGATGCTGTCAGTGGGGATCTACAGTTCCCCATCTTAGAACGGAAGATCAATGCAGCAATACTTGGCATGCAGCTAGGAGCCGAGGTAGCCATAATAAAGTGCCAATGAAAGTTCATATGGATAAAACAGAATTAACCATTCAATATTTCAGGTAGTAAATAGAATGGTAGAGATATGAATCTTAAGGAAAACAAAGACGGATTGAGGGCCAGCAAAACTTCACGTACCACCATTTCAGTGACACAAAATAGAAGGGAGCAAGTTGGCAAATCTGAACCTAGTTTTACTTTGTATCCATTAAATACTGAAGAGACAGATGCGAGTTGCATTTGGATGTAACTATAGTTCTGCCCCTCGACTACCTAATGGAAATTATTCTAAGAGCTCCGAAATATTAAAAAGAAAAAAAATCTAACTACAGAAGAGTGCATTATGCATTGATTATTGGCTTCCTGGGTGTATTCTAATGAGAAAGTGAACTAGAAAGAAAGGCAATGGCTCATAAGATTTCTAATACTTAACAGGGAAATACCGGGAGGGAAATGAGAGAGTTATATCACTAAGATGCGCTATGAGAGAATTTATCGTTAGTTATAATCGTAGAATAACCTACAAAATGTTAGGTAAATAGAGATTGATATAGCTCCTGGAGAGCGAAACGTTGCCACAATAAAATGTCACATTATTTGCATCTGTGCCCAATTACCTAACAGAATTTGTGGTTGAGCCACAGGTTTATAGTGTGAATGGAGTATGTAAAAGATATAGAAAGAACGCAGAATGTGAGATAAAGGGCCAGAAACGAATACACGAAGATAAGAAGGGAAGCAAAATGACAATTGAGAAGGTCAAGTCGTCAGAAGTCACAGACAAAATTACTCCCCAACCACATCAAATGGAAAATGATGCTAGAAGACCACTTAAAACTTGTGAAAGAGAAAGAACAAGAAGCAGCAACAATGTCTGTGAGAAACTAACAAGCGCTTCAAGATAGTATCCACAAAGGGCTTGGGTACAATGCAGGAGAGAGAAGAGACAGGTGGTCTGTCTCTTCTCTTTCTCTTCACTCCTTACCTCTCGCTCTTTATTCACTCTCCCTTCATTCACTTTTCTATTCACTCGCACTTCTTTCACTACGGCTTCATTGATTTTTCCTCGCATCCAGGAAAACAGACCGTGTGGATGCTTGTTACCGCAAGAAATTAGGTGAACATGACTGGTATACAATAGCGACAAGACGAAGGCCAAGGGACTGATTATCTCATCTTTTGCATATACTTCTACAGTCTTCCCATTATGTCCTTGAATCTGTACTGATAAAGCCACTGGATAGCGAAACGTCTACAGTAAAAATACACATGTTGCAAATGTGTTAAACTATTCAAGTGAAAAGGTGACAGAGGAAGATGCGTGAGATATAATGTGAAACCACAGAGCAGGAATCACCTTGGTAATCTTTATACGTTTATAGAGCCTGTCTCATGCAACCAAACTAAAATGTGAACGCAGGAAACGATCGGAAATTAGAAGTCAGGGAAGTGTAAAAAGCGAACGAGACAAGAGGATAGGATGCTGAAACATATAGGCTAACTTTATCCTAAATACGAGTAATCTATGGATATTTCATAAGAAGTAAGGCAACAACAGTGATTTACCACAGCTTTTTAACATGTTATAGAATGCCTTCAGGACGCTTTAGGAACTCATTACAGAAGTTTTGTCTGCATGACTCCTCTACCCTGGGTTCGACCACCACCTGATTTGATTTCCACCGTTACTTAACAGACAAGGTGAGCCAAAGAAGCACATTCACCATCACTCACTCCTTAGCTATCTTTCCAGAAGTGTACAAGAGATAGCAAACGTCCACTAACTAATCTATGCAAATATATTTACATTGCTAACTGCATTCCTTCTCTAATTCCAGTACTACGATTTTTTAAAATTAATCAATGTATTAAAAATATTCTCGTCTCTCAGTCCTGTTTATATATAACTGAAGAATGAGACACATAGGAAAAAGGGACAAAACGTGCAAGAATTATTGAGAAATATATCTGTTAAAAATACCAGATAAAATGACTTCCAGAAACATTATTGCTAATCTAATGAGATAAAAAAAATTTGAAGATAGTAATGGAAAAGAGGTGTTAATATATATATCGATTGTTTGTGTTTAGGTTTATGTAATAAATGGTTCAGAAACAGACAAGTTGAAGAATGAGAAACTTGTGAGACATTTTGAAATCATAAATTCGGAAACGTATCGCCACACAGTGGCTTCATCAGTCCAGTACGAAGAAGAATGATGGATGTTTCCACTGTGACTCCGCCGCCTCCTGCTTCAACTCAGTTAATTAAAGTATACAAGTGATTTCTCCGAGCATATGCTGTACTTTCAATATTTAAAGTAAAAGGACACAAGTGCAACTAATGCGACATTTTTTTTGGCAACGTTTCGCTCTCCAGGAGCTTTATCAAGCTTGATAAAGCTCCTGGAGAGCGAAACGTTGCCACAATAAAATGTCACATTAGTTGCACTTGTGTCCTTTTACTTTACATATTGTCGGTAATTCTACCAACTTTATTACACTTTCAATATTGATGGAGTGAACACTTTAATTTCAGGTTGAGGGACTGATTACCTCAAATTCCTCCTTTTCCACCGTTCTTTGTACTGAACTGATGAAGTCACTTTATGGCCAAACGTTTCCTAAACAAAACTTTCCAAATGCTACACAAATGTCTCATTCTTCAACTCGTCCTGTTCACCTAGCAGCAAGTAGATACCTGGGTGTTAGTGGACTAGTGTGGGTCGCATCCTGGGGGGACAAGATTGAGGACCCTAATGGAAATAAGACAGTCCTCGATGACGCACTTACTTTCTTGGGTTATACTGGGTGGCTAACCCTCCGGGGTTAAAAATCCGTACGAAATATTATCCCTAAACACAAACAGGTGATACATGTATTCATTTTGCTTTCCCATTATTCCTTTTTCCTAAAAATTCTTTCTCTTTAGAGGATCAACATTTCGCGAAAAAAATTTTCCTGGGATTTTCAAAGATTTATTTCTCAATAGTTCTTAGACGTCTTGTCCCTCTTTCATATATACAAAAAAATCTCACCTGCCTGCTGATTCTCCGGTATATTGCAATCTTCCAAGCTTACCTGCAACAAATCCACCAACCATTCTAACACTAATCCCACCTGCTTTCAACATTTAGCTATAAATCCTACAAATCTCAGCTCCATTACCCACTTTCTTGACAAGAACTGGAAGCAAGTCACTCATTTTAATGCATCTCATTACTTCTTGTCACTTGCTTGAAATTTTGGTCTCTTTCATCTGAAGTAATATATAAAGTATTCTTTCAGAATGACTTGACTTCCTTTGCTCAAAATCTCATAAGTTTCACTGCAGTTTTGGCTATTTGATTCTTTTTTTTTTAATATCCACAGTTGTTTCTTATTTTCTATAAAATTTGCTATGTCGCTCATTTTTCTAAATTAAATTTCGCTATGCATTTCTATATAGTCCACTTCGTATAATTTTTACAGTGTAAAACTTTTTGATACAGTAGAACGTAACTACCGTATTATCCGGTAGTTACGTTCCTGAAAATGCCGTGTTAGGTGAATCTATGTTAAATAAACTGAAGAACTTATGGGAAAAATCGAGTTGCGTTCCTGGGAGCCCTAAGTCAAAACTTATTTTTAGTCCCAAGATCTTACAAAGATAAAAGTGAATATGTAATTGTAATTTATTGTCGTAATGTATTATATTGTTTTTATTGCTCAAGACTACACATGCAACAGAAATAATAGTATTTCTTACCTTAAATTGTATATGCTTTTACTAACACTTTCCTCTCATCATTCCACCAATACTTCCTCTTCCTTCTTGCACCTACCCTCACGTAAACACACACATCTACTAGACATATTGATAGTGTGTTCATAATTCCACACCTTTTCGAAATCCTCCTAAAAAATTCCTTATTCTCTATCTTACATTACAATGATTCAGTTTTGTATTTCTTCTTTCCCTTCGTTTCTTTTCCTATTGGCTCATTATTCCTTGTGTTTCACCTTCTTTAACTCCAAATAAATCCTCCTTCATATTTTTATAAATGCTTAATCATATTCTTATTCTGTTTTACTACATGAAGCACTAGACCTGTGTGGGTCATTCAACACAAGCAACGGGAACAGCGTGTCAGGACTGAAGGTCGTCCCGGAATTTCATACGAGCGAGTGAAAATTTTTTGCACGTATAGATATTTCCAGATTGAATTCCAGTGGCCAGCAAAAATTTCTCTTTTGAAATGTTTTAAATCCTTTACCACATAATTGTATAATGTTGGAATACACGTATCATCATTGTATGATATACTAACACATGTAGTAATTATATGTACACGTAAACATTATGTACATAAACACGTAGTTGTTATAGTCACATACATGTAGCCACATGCACATACACGTAATCATCATAATACGATAAATTAAAGCATCAGCATTACATAAGATTGTTTATAAATGGCTTTAAATGATATGGTGATACTGACACTGTGGGAAAATGGCACTTGTGTAGATATCAAGACATTTATCAGTGGACCCCCGGTTAACGAACTTTTTTCATTCCAGTAGTATGTTCAGGTGCCAGTACTGACCGAATTTTTTCCCATAAGGAATATTGTGAAGTAGATTAGTCCATTTCAGACCCCCAAACATACACTTACAAACGCACTTACATAAATACACTTACATAATTGGTCGCATTTGGAGGTGATCGTTAAGCGGGGGTCCACTGTATATTAATGAACTTGTCAGGAAACTGTTATGTTAGTTTATTTTCCTGTTTCTCTGTCTTGTTAATGTTCTTCTCTGTGTCTGCTTTCTTATCCATTTTCTCCTTTTTACTCATTGTTTTTCTCTGCTATCTTCTTTCTTATTCCTTACTTCTGCTCTCTTGACTCACGAAATCGTAATGACACGATTGCAAACAAACCATACCACGGGTGGGGTTTGAACCCGCAATCAGAGTCTTAAAACTCCAGACCGTCGCGTTAGCCACTGGACCAGCTAGGTACAATAAGATTCATCCAACTAGGTATATTTCTTCACCATAGGAAGGTTAGCATAGGCACCACTGGATAAATCTTATTGTGGCTACCTGGCCCAGTGGCTAACGAGACGGTCTGGAGTTTTGAGACTCTCTGATTGCGGGTTCTATCCCCATCCGTGGTATTTTTTTCTGCTCTCTTCATAGTACCTGTCTTCTATGCCTTTTTGTTATTATTCCTTCCTTTCTCTCTCTCTCTCCCCCCCCCTTCCGATCCATCTTTCATCTCACTTTCCTAGCCATCCATTTCTTTACCTCCCTTCCCTATCTATCCTTTGCTTTATCACCCTACCCATTAATCCCTTTCTCCTCCCTCCCTCCCTTCTTTCTTGAGACCATCTTCCTCTCTCTCACGAGTCACATCTTGCGTTTTGATATCAGAAATATCATGATAACAGTTTTGAAGTATTTCCAGCACAAACTGACGAGAAAGTTGAAGCAGAATGCAAATCTTCCTTCAGGTGCGTCGCCAGTCAAAAAATTTTCACAGCAAAATTGATTATAAAACACACACACACAATATATATATATATATATATATATATATATATATATATATATATATATATATATATATATATATATATGTCGTGCCGAATACGTAAAACTGGTCAATTAGCAAGAACTCATTTAAAATTAAATCGTTTCCAATAATTTCTCTTATACGTTTAAAAATATATTTTTTTCACTAATGTTGATGTAAAAATTTATAATTTTGCACCAAAAGGAACTTAGAAAACTTACCTAACCTTATTATAACAAGAACAATTTATTGTAGCCTAACCCATCTATATATATTTTAGATTTGTTTACAATAATTTAATAAACAAACACAGTGAAATATATTTTTCTCGTTAGGTTCAGAATGATTTTGG
>NC_091382.1:6282454-6324954 GCF_038502225.1 Cherax quadricarinatus
GAAGCCACTGTGTGGCGAGACGTTTCCTTATTAAAGATACCAAAGTGTTGCACATGTGTATAATTTATCAACTTGTCGGTTCTCTGAACCAGTCATCTACAACAATAATTATATATATATAATATATATATATATATATATATATATATATATATATATATATATATATAATATATATATATACATATATATTATATATATATATATTATATATAAATATATATATATATATATATATATATATATATATATATATATATATATATATATATATATATATATATATATATATTATATATATATATATATATATATATATATATATATATATATATATATATATATATATATATATATATATATATATATATATATATATATATATATATATATATATATATATATATATATTTATATATATATATATATATAATATATATTTATATATATATATATATATATATATTTATATATATATATATATATATATATATATATATATTTATATATATATATATATATATATATATATATATATATATATATATATATATATATTTATATATATATATATATTTATATATATATATATATATATATATATATATATATATATATATATATATATATATATATATATATATATATATATATATATATATATATATATATATATATATATTTTTATTATCACACTGGCCGATTCCCACCAAGGCAGGGTGGCCCGAAAAAGAAAAACTTTCACCATCATTCACTCCATCACTGTCTTGCCAGAAGGGTGCTTTACACTACAGTTTTTAAACTGCAACATTAACACCCCTCCTTCAGAGTGCAGGCACTGTACTTCCCATCTCCAGGACTCAAGTCCGGCCTGCCGGTTTCCCTGAATCCCTTCATAAATGTTGCTTTGCTCACACTCCAACAGCACGTCAAGTATTAAAAACCATTTGTCTCCATTCACTCCTATCAAACACGCTCATGCATGCCTGCTGGAAGTCCAAGCCCCTCGCACACAAAACCTCCTTTACCCCCTCCCTCCAACCTTTCCTAGGCCGACCCCTACCCCGCCTTCCTTCCACTACAGACTGATACACTCTTGAAGTCATTCTGTTTCGCTCCATTCTCACTACATGTCCGAACCACCTCAACAACCCTTCCTCAGCCCTCTGGACAACAGTTTTGGTAATCCCGCACCTCCTCCTAACTTCCAAACTACGAATTCTCTGCATTATATTCACACCACACATTGCCCTCAGACATGACATCTCCACTGCCTCCAGCCTTCTCCTCGCTGCAACATTCATCACCCACGCTTCACACCCATATAAGAGCGTTGGTAAAACTATACTCTCATACATTCCCCTCTTTGCCTCCAAGGACAAAGTTCTTTGTCTCCACAGACTCCTAAGTGCACCACTCACTCTTTTTCCCTCATCAATTCTATGATTCACCTCATCTTTCATAGACCCATCCGCTGACACGTCCACTCCCAGATATCTGAATACGTTCACCTCCTCCATACTCTCTCCCTCCAATCTGATATTCAATCTTTCATCACCTAATCTTTTTGTTATCCTCATAACCTTACTCTTTCCTGTATTCACCTTTAATTTTCTTCTTTTGCACACCCTACCAAATTCATCCACCAATCTCTGCAACTTCTCTTCAGAATCTCCCAAGAGCACAGTGTCATCAGCAAAGAGCAGCTGTGACAACTCCCACTTTGTGTGTGATTCTTTATCTTTTAACTCCACGCCTCTTGCCAAGACCCTCGCATTTACTTCTCTTACAACCCCATCTATAAATATATTAAACAACCACGGTGACATCACACATCCTTGTCTAAGGCCTACTTTTACTGGGAAATAATTTCCCTCTTTCCTACATACTCTAACTTGAGCCTCACTATCCTCGTAAAAACTCTTCACTGCTTTCAGTAACCTACCTCCTACACAATACACTTGCAACATCTGCCACATTGCCCCCCTATCCACCCTGTCATACGCCTTTTCCAAATCCATAAATGCCACAAAGACCTCTTTAGCCTTATCTAAATACTGTTCACTTATATGTTTCACTGTAAACACCTGATCCACACACCCCCTACCTTTCCTAAAGCCTCCTTGTTCATCTGCTATCCTATTCTCCGTCTTACTCTTAATTCTTTCAATAATAACTCTACCATACACTTTACCAGGTATACTCAACAGACTTATCCCCCTATAATTTTTGCACTCTCTTTTATCCCCTTTGCCTTTATACAGAGGAACTATGCATGCTCTCTGCCAATCCCTAGGTACCTTACCCTCTTCCATACATTTATTAAATAATTGCACCAACCACTCCAAAACTATATCCCCACCTGCTTTTAACATTTCTATCTTTATCCCATCAATCCCGGCTGCCTTACCCCCTTTCATTTTACCTACTGCCTCACGAACTTCCCCCACACTCACAACTGGCTCTTCCTCACTCCTACGAGATGTTATTTCTCCTTGCCCTATTCACGAAATCACAGCTTCCCTATCTTCATCAACATTTAACAATTCCTCAAAATATTCCCTCCATCTTCCCAATACCTCTAACTCTCCATTTAATAACTCTCCTCTCCTATTTTTAACTGCCAAATCCATTTGTTCTCTAGGCTTTCTTAACTTGTTAATCTCACTCCAAAACTTTTTCTTATTTTCAACAAAATTTGTTGATAACATCTCACCCACTCTCTCATTTGCTCTCTTTTTACATTGCTTCACCACTCTCTTAACCTCTCTCTTTTTCTCCATATACTCTTCCCTCCTTGCATCACTTCTACTTTTTAAAAACTTCTCATATGCTAACTTTTTCTCCCTTACTACTCTCTTTACATCATCATTCCACCAATCGCTCCTCTTCCCTCCCGCACCCACTTTCCTGTAACCACAAACTTCTGCTGAACACTCTAACACTACATTTTTAAACCTACCCCATACCTCTTCGACTCCATTGCCTATGCTCTCATTAGCCCATCTATCCTCCAATAGCTGTTTATATCTTACCCTAACTGCCTCCTCTTTTAGTTTATAAACCTTCACCTCTCTCTTCCCTGATGCTTCTATTCTCCTTGTATCCCATCTACCTTTTACTCTCAGTGTAGCTACAACTAGAAAGTGATCTGATATATCTGTGGCCCCTCTATAAACATGTACATCCTGAAGTCTACTCAACAGTCTTTTATCTACCAATACATAATCCAACAAACTACTCTAATTTCGCCCTACATCATATCTTGTATACTTATTTATCCTCTTTTTCTTAAAATATGGATTACCTATAACTCAACCCTTTTCTATACCAAGTTCATTATATATATATATATATATATATATATATATATATATATATATATATATATATATATATATAGATATATATATATATATTTATATATATACATACCCCTATATATCTACTTTAATGCAGCATCAAACGTTCGTCACCAAAGGAATTTTCATGATGAAAAATGGTACAAAATATTTATAAGTTGTCAGACAGCCGCCACATAGTAAACAATGGTGAACGGGTCTATTTTATTTTCATAATTAAAAAAATGATATAGATATCAGGTGCCACTATATGGAACAGTTTTATTAAACATTTTTCAGTTTTTTTTGCATATTGAAAAAAAAGTTACGAGAGTGACCCTATCCTGTCTTTTTCGATTTCCTCTTTCAATCTTTCTTAAAAGGCTTTTCTATTATCCTATGTTTTATTTGTGGTATCCCTTACTAAGGGATATATATATATATATATATATATATATATATATATATAGATATATATATATATATATATATATATATATATATACAGTAATTTTACTTAAATGTTACAAGGATCCCAATGGAAATTAGTCACTTTGACTTTCCTGGATTTTACTGGGTAATTTACACATGTTACTATGTAAAGCAACCATAGGGGGAGTCGAATGACAGCTCTAGGCCTTTCGTGTTGCAATCAATACATCAGGAGCTTGCAATGTTGCAGAAGAGGAGAGGGGGGTTCCAAGCAAATACGATCCCAGAAAGTGTCTTTACCCAAGCAAAGACACTTTCTAGGATCGTGTACTCACCTATTTGTACTCACCTATTTGTGGTTGCAGGGGTCGAGTCACAGCTCCTGGCCCCGCCTCTTCGCGCGCGTGTGTGTGTGTGTGTGTGTGTGTGTGTGTGTGTGTGTGTGTGTGTGTGTGTGTGTGTGTGTGTGTGTGTGTGTGTGTGTGTGTGTGTGTGTCGAGAGAAAGAGAGTTAATACAATTACCTCACAGTTCACGTAAGAAACAGGTATAAGAAAGGCACACTGCTGATGCCAACCAAAACAACTACATTTTCAACGAGGTACCGACATGACGGGAAGTCTCGTTAACGCCCCGAACACCTCGTAAATAAAACCGCTACCCATCATGCAACACGAGAAACAAGAGAACACTACACAAACCAAAAAAACTGAAACAAAAAAATCTTCTAGCAGACTCAGGTTTGCCATGGCGGGTCAGGACCCGAGGTGGCTCCCCATTAATAAGATAATAATAATTAATAATAATAATAATAATCATAACAATAAATAATAACAATGACTCAGGAAATCGTAATGACACGATTGCAAACAAACCATACCACTGGTGCGGGGTTAGAACCCACGATCAGAGAGTCACAAAACTCCAGACCGTCGCGTTAACCACTGGACCAGCTAGCTATAACAACTAATCATTATTTCTATAAGTGCATGTACAAGGTATACAGATCATAGCTGACAGAGTATTTCGGGAAAATTACGTTAATTTTCTCCCAGGATGCGACCCACACCAGTCCACTAACACCCAGGTACGTACTTACTCGTAAATGAACAGTGACAGTGTCTTAAGGAAACATGTCCTAATATTTTCAACGAGTGTCATCACATTTCTCATAATAATCAGTTAATAATTTGGGATTATCTAATGGATATAATCATAAACATAAGGAGTGGACTGGTAAGCCAGTGGAAGGTCTCGGTCAGATGACCAAAAGCTCCAGTAGTGGGTCATCATATGACTAAGACCCATTTCGGTCCCAGTCGGGCCGAAACGTCGTAACAAGTTTTTATGTGCGGGTTGTGTAATAATAATAATAATAATAATAATAATAATAATTTTATTTTCCAGTAAAACAATATTTGATACGAAAATAAGTTCGGAAAACCTATACTCCTCATGAGAAATATTTCACCTTTCTCATTCAAAACCCAAGTTTTATAACAGGGAAATGAGAGAAAAATCTACGATAGTCAACGCTACAATGAGAGAAACAAAGCTCGTTTTCTCTTCTGTTTCCCATCCTCCCGACGCCAAGCTTCCTCTCACGCAGTAAACACTGTTTTAAATAATAATAATAATAATAATAATCATAATAATAATAATAATAATAAATAATAATAATCTTTATTTCAAGTACATGATACTATTTATACAGACCATAGCTGATATCAGTGATATACTATACAGAAAGCCCCTTGTTATCCTTCAGAGTGCAGGCACTGTACTTCCCACATCCAGCACTGTAACATCCTCACTCATCCTTCAGAGTACAGGCACTGTACTTCCCACCTCCAGCACTGTAACATCCTCACTCATCCTTCAGAGTACAGGCACTGTACTTCCCACCTCCAGCACTGTAACATCCTCACTCATCCTTCAGAGTGCAGGCACTGTACTTCCCACCTCCAGCACTGTAACATCCTCACTCATCCTTCAGAGTACAGGCACTGTACTTCCCACCTCCAGCACTGTAACATCCTCACTCATCCTTCAGAGTGCAGGCACTGTACTTCCCACCTCCAGCACTGTAACATCCTCACCCATCCTTCAGAGTACAGACACTGTACTTCCCACCTCCAGCACTAATATCCTCACTCATCCTTCAGAGTGCAGGCACTGTACTTCCCACCTCCAGCACTGTAACATCCTCACTCATCCTTCAGAGTACAGGCACTGTACTTCCCACCTCCAGCACTGTAACATCCTCACTCATCCTTCAGAGTGCAGGTACTGTACTTCCCACCTCCAGCACTGTAACATCCTCACCCATCCTTCAGAGTGCAGGTACTGTACTTCCCACCTCCAGAACTGTAACATCCTCACTCATCCTTCAGAGTACAGGCACTGTACTTCCCACCTCCAGCACTAACATCTTCACTCATCCTTCAGAGTACAGGCACTGTACTTCCCACCTCCAGCACTGTAACATACTCACTCATCCTTCAGAGTACAGGTACTGTACTTCCCACCTCCAGAACTGTAACATCCTCACTCATCCTTCAGAGTACAGGCACTGTACTTCCCACCAAAAGCACTGTAACATCCTCACCCATCCTTCAGAGTGCAGGTACTGTACTTCCCACCTCCAGCACTGTAACATCCTCACTCATCCTTCAGAGTGCAGGCACTGTACTTCCCACCTCCAGCACTGTAACACCCTCACTCATCCTTCAGAGTGCAGGCACTGTACTTCCCACCTCCAGCACTGTAACACCCTCACTCATCCTTCAGAGTACAGGCACTGTACTTCCCACCTCCAGAACTGTAACATCCTCACCGATCCTTCAGAGTGCAGGTAGTGTACTTCCCACCTCCAGCACTGTAACATCCTCACTCTTCCTTCAGAGTGCAGGCACGGTACTTCCCACCACCAGCACTGTAACATCCTCACTCAGCCTTCAGAGTATAGGCACTGTACTTCCCACCTCCAGCACTGTAACATCCTCACTCATCCTTCAGAGTATAGGCACTGTACTTCCCACCTCCAGCACTGTAACATCCTCACCCATTATTCAGAGTGCGGGTACCGTACTTCCCACCTCCAGGACTAACATTCTCACCCATCCTTCAGAGTACAGGTACTGTACTTCCCACCTCCAGCATTGTAACATCCTCACTCATCCTTCAGAGTACAGGCACTGTACTTCCCACCTCCAGCACTGTAACATCCTCACTCATCCTTCAGAGTATAGGCACTGTACTTCCCACCTCCAGCACGGTAACATTCTCACCCATTATTCAGAGTGCAGGTACTGTACTTCCCACCTCCAGGTCTGTAACATTCTCACCCATCCTTCAGAGTGCAGGTACTGTACTTCCCACCTCCAGAACTGTAACATCCTCACCCATCCTTCAGAGTGCAGGCACTGTACTTCCAACTTCGAGAACTGTAACATCCTCACCCATCCTTCAGAGTGCAGGTACTATACTTCCCACCTCCAGAACTGTAACATCCTCACCCATCCTTCAGAGTGCAGGCACTGTACTTCCCACTTCCAGAACTGTAACATCCTCACCCATCCTTCAGAGTGCAGGCACTGTACTTCCCACTTCCAGCACTGTAACATCCTCACCCATTCTTCAGAGTACAGACACTGTACTTCCCACCTCCAGAACTGTAACATCCTCACTCATCCTTCAGAGTAGAGGCACTGTACTTCCCACCTCCAGCACTGTAACATCCTCACTCATCCTTCAGAGTGCAGGCACTGTACTTCCCACCTCCAGAACTGTAACATCCTCACCCATCCTTCAGAATGCAGGCACTGTACTTCCCACCTCCAGCACTGTAACATCCTCACTCATCCTTCAGAGTACAGACACTGTACTTCCCACCTCCAGCACTGTAACATCCTCACTCATCCTTCAGAGTACAGACACTGTACTTCGCACCTCCAGCACTGTAACATCCTCACTCATTCTTCCGAGCGCAGGAACTGTAATTCCCACCTCATCAAATACTGACTTCTCCCACGTCAACATTGACCTATTTAAATATAGTTTAACAATATATATTTCCTGTCAAAAAGACTATCAATTTTCTGTGGCCAAATTTGTGAAAAATATGCAAGAACTGCCATGTTTTTAAGATAAAAATATAGTGAAAAATAATGAGGATTAAATGAGCAGGTAAATGAGGAGAGAAAGGAAACAGAGGAGGTGCATGAGGTGATAAAAGAGGTGATGAAGATGGAAATGATGGGGAAGTAATGGAGGAGAAGGAAGAGGAGGAGGCAGGCAAGATAAGCCATAAAAGTAACATGTAACGAATAGTGGAAGGAAGGTGAGAGAAGGAAGGAAATAAAAAGAAAGGAAAGAGAGGGAGACGGAAGGTGAAGGAAAGGAAGAAGGGAAATGATGAAGAGAAGGAAGTGTTGAGGAAGAAAAGGCGTGAAGAGAGTGTAGAGGAAGAAAGAGTTTGAAGGAAAGTGTGTGAAGCAATGAAGGATGAAGAGATGGGACAAAATGTGAAAGAATGGAAGATAGAATGGCAGAGAGAGAGAGAGAGAGAGAGAGAGAGAGAGAGAGAGAGAGAGAGAGAGAGAGAGAGAGAGAGAGAGAGAGAGAGAGAGAGAGACTAAAGTTAATACAGAGAAAAAATCTGAAAAGGAAAAATAATAATATAATCAGAGAAGAGAAGAGAGAGAACTTTTTAAAAGCGACAGAAAGAGGGAAATAAGAGGAATATTAAGCTAAACTGGAGATACAGAAGATGGCTGAAAAATATAAGCGACACTTTAAGGAAATATGCAGGATTCTTAAGCATATTAAACTATACAGTACAAGAGAAGGAAGAGAAGTAGAGTGATGTGTCTATCTCGAGTCTCCACCGGAAGGCTCCACCGGAAGGCTCCACCGGAAGGCTCCACCGGAAGGCTCCACCGGAAGGCTCCTTTGTCTGAGTCTGTGAGATGCGGCTGGAGATGTGCTTTCCAGGAGGTATGATCTGGTAGGTTCTGTTTTGAATGTAGATTAAGTTAAAGGGTGAACATGCAGGAAGGAAAAGTGCAAACAGGGCCAAACAGGGCCAAACAGGGCAAACAGGGCCAAACAGAGGCATGCAGGGCAAACAGGGGCAAACAAGGCCAAACAGGGGCAAACAGGCATATATACTTAAAAGCATTTTTTGTAAAACGAGATTCTATTATATTCCTGTCGACCTTAGACTTGCTAGATACAACCTTCTCAGCCTTCTGAAGATCAATATATCTTAATGTTAACCTTTTATTTTTATAGTTCCTTGATAATGTAAGAAGTCACGAAAGCGCTCGGAATTTCTGTATATATATATATATGTCGTGCCGAATAGGCAGAACTTGCGATCTTGGCTTAAATAGCAACGCTCATCTTGCCAAATAGGACAAGAGAAAATTTGTGTATGCAATAATTTCGCCAAAATCATTCTGAACTTAACGAAAAAAATATATTTCACTGTGTTTGTTTAGTATTAAATTATTGTAAACAAATCTAAAATATATTTAGTTGGGTTAGGCTAAAATAAACTGCGCTTGTTATAACAAGGTTAGGTAAGTTTTCTAAGTTCCTTTTGGTGCAAAATTGTAAATTTTTACATCAACATTAATGAAAAAAATATATCTTTAAACGTATAAGAGAAAATTTTAGAAAGGACTTAATTTTAAATGAGTTCTTGCTAATTGACCAGTTTTACATATTCGGCACGACATATTATATATATATATATATATATATATATATATATATATATATATATATATATATCTATATATATGCAGATGTAACCACGGAAACAATATTAAGCTAAAAACAAGACAAGTGGGGCGGGGATCGAACCCAGTACTCTCCCTAGCCTTCAGAGTAGACCACATTCCATACCCTAGAATCCAGACCAACACACCACCTCGGTTCGTAACTCTGGTGTCCAGGAAAATCACTAGACGTTTCCTCCTGGTGCCAGACGCATTTGCGGGTAAGTTAGCTATAAGATTAATTTCAATCTCATCTCGTTTGGATTCCGGCCTGACAAGCAGTGAAAATATGGATGGAAATATGGATCGGTTTTAAATCTTACGAGAATGGGGCGACCTCTAGTGCTAATTGTGGGGAGTTTTGAACCAAGTGTGAGAGTACTTGTGGTTGGGGATTTCAATGCTAAAGTGGGTAAAAATGTTGTGGAGGAAGTAGTTGGTAAATTTGGGGTGCCAGGAGTAAATGAAAATAGGCTTAGAGGATAAATATTTGTGTATCTCCCGAAGGCAACTTAAATTTTTCCATTCTCCTACATTTTTCTATTGAAACATTGGACGTTTCGTTTTTTTACCAAGGCATGGTAGTTCAAAAAAGGAAAATACATTCACTGTCACTCGCACCCTACCTGTCTTTGCGGATGAACACGACAAAACAGTTCAATAACCCAGTGAGTGGAACAAACTCCCGAGGACAGTTATTCAGACTAAAACGTTGTGTAGTTTTAAAAATAGGTTAGATAAATACATGAGTGGGTGTGGGTGGGTGTGAGTTGGACCTGACTAGCTTGTGCTGCTGGGTCTAGTGCAGTGCTCCATCCTTGAGTGGAGATGATCAGACTGGGTGGGTCATTGGGCTAATCCGGGGGGGGATCATTGGTCTAATCCGGGGGGGGGGGGACATGGACCTGTTCCGCATGGGTCAGAAGGCCTGTTGCAGTGTTCCTTCTTTCTTATGTTCTTATTAGGTTAGGTAGGATCGTCAGCAGACAAGTGTTTCCTGACGCGGGTCTTAAATCATATGACCCACAGCTGGAGCTTTTGGCCATCTGACCGAGGCCTTCCACAGGATTAACTCATGAGGCACTGCAGCCTCACCAGCCTCCCATCTCCTGAAGTCCCAAAAAACACATGCATCTCCTTCATCCGACTCTCGACGTCCACAGACGATCATTTAAACTCTCGTAACACACCAACATTGAGTTACCCAGTGTTAGGACATTCGGCTTCCTCTCATAACGTGAGTAATTGGTTCTTTAATTAAACTCATAATGTTTCCCTGCATATTCACGTAATCGTTTCTCGCTATTGTGATGCAAACAGAAACTGGGTAACCAGACACATATTCTTGGCACATAATTCCCTTTCTGTGATGGACATTTCTACGGGATAAGGATTATAACTTGTTGGTATAGAGGCACAATATACAGTACACACTGAGAACAATGTTTCGCTCTGGTTAGAGCGAAAATCAGTCCGAATAAAAGTTTGTTTTGCGTGCGGCTGGCAGTAATAGCTTGGTTGATAAAGCCCTAATTCACCGCGAGACCTGGTCATGGACCGGCCGCGGGGGCACTGACCCCCGGAATACCCACCATTAAAACACCAGTCAGCGTACCCATCTATGTCTAATTCTAACATCTAAAATTAAATGTCAGCATTGCAAGAGAAACCACTAGTTAGAAAGCACCATTCATAAGATTTTTTCATTATTTACTTTCTACAATAAACTTAAACTCCTAAATATGCTAATTAAAAATTTTAAGAATATTTACTTCAGTCCTCCTGCGTATTAATTTTCTATAATAAACTCTGAAATCCGTTGATTAGAAAGTTTATACTTATAAATTCGATAACACACTGATTGTCAATTGTTTATATTTTTGTGTTGCAAGTTAAGATAATTAAGGGAGCAACAATTGGCGAAGATAACTGCAACAACGAACAAAACCGAGATTAGTTAGTAGTATAAGTTAGCAGTAGAAGTTAGGACAAAATTACAAAGGAGACGTTGATCTATATCGTAACTTTTTTCATAATAACTTTACCTCATCAGCGCGATGCAAGTTCCAGAGTAACTTTTCACAAACAGAGCAAGCAGCTAAGATTTAACTTAGTTGTACCTTTTGTAACTTGAAGGTAACAGAATTACCTTTTCATCCCCACAAGCGGTGATGCCAGGCCAGTTGCTGCCATCATTGGTGGGTCTGATCTGAAATTATCTCAAGCGTTGATGTCAGGCCAGTTGCTGCCATCCTTGATGGGTCTGATCTGAAATTATCTCAAGCGTTGATGCCAGGCCACTTGCTGCCATCCTTGGTGGGTCTGATCTGAAATTATCTCAAGCGTTGATGTCAGGCCACTTGTTGCCATCCTTGATGGGTCTGATGTGAAATTATCTCAACCGTTGATGCCAGGCCACTTGCTGCCATCCTTGATGGGTCTGATCTAGTCTGATTTGAAAGGCGTTTTCTGGGGGTCAGCGCCCCCGCGGCCCTATCCCAGACCCATTAGAAAAACTCAATAAGTGGATATCTTCATTACAGACCAGGTTTCACTCTGGCTAGTGCTGAATTAAGCTTTACAATTTACTAAGATTAAAACGTCGATTAAATAATATACTTTATTAAAATCGATCTGAATTTAAGTTAAAAATCTGGAATTCCCTAGAAAATTCCAAACTTCCAAATTCCAAACTTCAAAGTTACAAACTTCCAAATTCCAAACTTCCAAATTCCAAACTTCAAAGTTACAAACTTCAAAGTTACAAACTTCAAAGTTACAAACTTCAAAGTTACAAACTTCAAAATTCCAAACTTCAAAATTCCAAACTTCAAAATTCCAAACTTCAAAATTCCAAACTTCAAAGTTCCAAACTTCAAAGTTCCAAACTTCAAAGTTCCAAACTTCAAAATTCCAAACTTCAAAATTCCAAACTTCAAAATTCCAAACTTCAAAATTCCAAACTTCAAAATTCCAAACTTCAAAATTCCAAACTTCAAAATTCCAAACTTCAAAATTCCAAACTTCAAAATTCCAAACTTCAAAATTCCAAACTTCAAAATTCCAAACTTCAAAATTCCAAACTTCAAAGTTCCAAACTTCAAAGTTCCAAACTTCAAAGTTCCAAACTTCAAAGTTCCAAACTTCAAAGTTCCAAACTTCAAAGTTCCAAACTTCAAAGTTCCAAACTTCAAAGTTCCAAACTTCAAAGTTCCAAACTTCAAAGTTCCAAACTTCAAAGTTCCAAACTTCAAAGTTCCAAACTTCAAAGTTCCAAACTTCAAAGTTCCAAACTTCAAAGTTCCAAACTTCAAAGTTCCAAACTTCAAAGTTCCAAACTTCAAAGTTCCAAACTTCAAAATTCCAAACTTCAAAATTCCAAACTTCAAAATTCCAAACTTCAAAATTCCAATCTTCAAAATTCTAATCTTCAAAATTCTAAACTTCAAAATTCTAAACTTCAAAATTCTAAACTTCAAAATTCTAAACTTCAAAATATTGCGAAATATCCAGGTCTTATATTTCACATATAATACTCAGAATTTGCTTATTTTTCTCCGTAAAAATGCAGTTCGATGAATTGTGTGTTACATAAGAACATGAGAAAGAACACTGCAGCAGGCCTACTGGCCCATGCAAGGCAGGTCCAAGTCCCCCACCGGCCCAAGCCAATGCTCCAACCTAGTCACTTAAGGAGCACGGCAGCTAACCTAGTAGCACAAGCTAGTCAGGTCCAACTCACACCCAACCACTCAAGTATTTATCTAACCTATTTTTGAAATGACACAACGTTTTAGCTTCTATGACGGTACTCGGGAATTTGTTCCGCTTATCCACAACTCTATTAATGTTATTAGGCGAGATTCTCTGCGCTCGGGACCATCCTATACCGCCATATTTTCCCGATTCTCTCCTTTGAAAAGCTTAAATATTTCTAAATCATTATTTTTATAGCATATAAATACAAAACAAAGCACGATAGCAATTCCAACTCGGCAATAAAAATAACAGCAAATGTTTCTTATTGCTCTTTGTTCTTCGTGTTCTTTGGAATACTGTTTAGATGTTTACTCCTCTCTATCTCTCTGTTCATTACTTTGACAGCCTATCGGATGCACAAGGGTCAATAGTGTAGTCAAAAGGTCTAAACTTACCTTTTAAAGTTTGCCTGAGATTGGTGTGCTTTTTAAATTCTCCCTACACAAAGTACCATTTCCATTTCACCTGTCTGGATTCACCAGATGCAGCATCTTCCCCTCATCTTTGCATCTTTTTGAGATACCAGAATGGCCTCTTTGCCTGTGTGGCCCCCCAGGCGCGCTGCGGCTCAGAGAGACTGAGATTAATGACAGTCTCACGGAGAGAGAGAATTGGCCCGAGTCGGCTCGGCCTGTCCTCAGCCCGGCTCTATGTCTGCTCGAAGTTGAATGAGGATTGATTGTCGGCCAGTGGACGTTTGTGGCAAGTGATCACGAGGGAGCGTTTTATCATGTGCGTGTGGGATTAATTGGCGCACGAATAAGAACGATTTATGGCCAGATATGAGAGAGAATTCACACGGTAAATGATGCTACGGGAGGTGACGGCTCAGCAACATGCATTGGAAGATGCTGACGAGCTTATAACGTTCAAGATTAAAAGCCATTCGAACCAGTGGCCTAGAAGACGAAAACATTTGGGAAAAAGCGAGGAAGAGTGGTAGTCTGCATATTTAGATCTCCAGCTGAGGTCCTCCTCAGCAGAATTGAACCAAAGCTGAATGGAGGTCGAGATGTACCGACTGCCTTGCTTTTCATTTCTGTGTCATGTGGGAGTTCTTTCTCGAAAATAAGTGTTTACAGTTAGCAGTACACACACAATAAATACAATATACACACACACACACACATATATATATATATATATATATATATATATATATATATATATATATATATATATATATATATATGTCGTGCCGAATATGTAAAACTGGTCAATTAGAAAGAACTCATTTAAAATTAAGTCCTTTCTAAAATTTTCTCTTATACGTTTAAAGATATATTTTTTCGTTAATGTTGATGTAAAAATTTATAATTTTACACCAAAAGGAACTTAGAAAACTTACCTAGCCTTATTATAACAAGAACAATTCATTTTAGCCTAACCCAACTAAATATATTTTAGATTTGATTACAATAATTTAATACTAAACAAACACAGTGAAATATATTTTTTTCGTTAGGTTCAGAATGATTTTGGCGAAATTATTGCATACACAAATTTTCACTTGTCGTATATGGCAAGATGAGCGTTGCTATTTAAGCCAAGATCGCAAGTTCTGCCTATTCGGCACGACATATAATTAAATATATATATATATATATATATATATATATTAGTGTAATAAATTGATAGTAAATAGGTGATAAAAACATCACAACATGCAGAACAACTACTGTGAAAAAATAAGGAACTTCGAAGGACTGTCATTATCTCTCAGTTTATCAACAAACTGTTCCTTAATAATATGAGAAATGAGAAATCTCGCAAGCTCTTAGAAGTTTATTATTTTTTCATAGAGAGGGAGAGAAACAGAGCAATTGAAAGAACATGAGAGAGAGAGAGAGAGAGAGAGAGAGAATTACAGAGAGATAGCGATGAACTTGCGGCTTGGAAAGCGCAGTCGTAGGATGAAGATCAATACCACAGTAAATAAATGCTTCATTTCAAGGATTAACGTTTCGCAGCTGGCTGCTGCCATTATCAGAATCTGTCGAGGTTAAAAGTACAAGGAAATTACTAAGTATGAGTTAAAATTCCATGAAACAGAAGACAAAAAGGTGAACTATAACTTGCTATTTGAAGAGATTTATAACAAAAATCCTTACGCCTAAGATTAATTTGCCTAATATACTATCCGTTTAGTACACTAAATGGATAGTAGAGTGAAATTAGCTGTGAGGCACCCGCACCATGGTATGTCCTCGGATCACGGTACAACACCTAGCTCTGCTGGGTGCGTGATCTTTGTAGGATTGCATGGTCCAGTGGGTTAGAGCGTCGTGGAATTTTCGCTTTCCATGAGGAGGGCTAAAACAATACGGGCTCGATCCCCCGGCTTGTCGCAGTGTTATTGATTAAATACTGCTCGTTCGTTGTTACAATAATTAATATATATATATATATATATATATATATATATATATATATAATATATATATTATATATATAGGGAAGTACCACCTCTATAGCTTTACTGGGGACCCTCATCCTCAGAGAAGACAATAAACGTACCTCAGAGAAAACTCAAGGTTCTCCCCGGAGCTGTTTGAATATTTTCTTCTCCTACCACCCCCTATATATTTTATATTCTATGTGAACATTTATTAATAAACAGAATACATGTTTCGTATGTTTTCGTATTTCAACAGACAAGTTACAGTAATTCAATATCTCTGTAACAAAACTTCAGAATTACTAGTAAAATAACATTTCTCTCTGCCCAGTCGCCGGTCTCTGCTCAGATCGTGTGTATTCAGACAGGGGCCAACAACAATTCGTTGCTGCTCGTATGGTAAAGAGACGCAATTAATCGCAGTTCGTACAAGTAACGAGCAGCAATTTGTCCTTATTCGTACAGCAAGCACAATGTAATCAAGCAGTGATTGATTGCTTCACATCAAACTCCATTTAAATGAACGGCTCCCAGCCTACCATCACACACTAACACTAATCTCTTTCATGTGGCAAATCCATAAATTTTAGAGGCAATTGAGATTCGGTTTTATGTATAAAGGTGAACAATATGCTCTTTTACCTGCAGTCTGAAGTCACATTGATGAATTCTCTACGATTCACTCGCCGTTGGTGCTAACCCCACCCGTACCGTGGGATTCTCTATACCTTATAAACACAGGGTTGTACAAAATGTGAAATACTAACTGAAACACAGGCATAAAACTGTTTTTGTTAGAGTGAATATGTGTGCACACTCTCCTATTTGTACTTGCATATTTGTGGTTGTAGAGGAAGATTTATAGCTCCTGGCCCCGCCTCTTCGATGGTCGCTACTAGGTCCAGTCTCTCTCTGCTCGAAGAGCTTTATTATATTTCTTAAAGTTCTGATAGAGCCTCCCTTTAATTGTAGATCTCTTTGCAAACCTCTTTCTCATAGTGGGCTTCCTCATATGTGGGTTCCATGCTGGTGCTTCATACTCAAAAATGGGCTTAACATATACCTTATACAGTGTAGTGTTGACTATCCTTTAACTAATTTTAGCCATGCATTTGTCGCTTCAGTTACTCAATTGATAAATTAGACTCACGTGCAACAAACATAATTTTTAAAGGGGTGGACTGGTAAGCCAGTGGAAGGCCTCGGTCGGATGACCAAAAGCTCCAGTGGCGGGTCATCATATAACTAAAACTCGCGTCAGGAAACACTTGGTCTGTTTATGAAAATGGTATACAATACCGACAGGTTGATAAGACATGTACCACAGTTCGGTATCTTTATTCCGAAACGTTTCGCCTACACAGTAGGCTTCTTCAGTCGAGTACAGATGTGTTAACAAAAACAGTATTGGTGTGAAGACGATGTAATCAGTTTTAAGGGGCCTGTCCTTTCAATGATTACATTGTTTCTTCTACTAGAGGCTGCGTCTCATCTTCAACAGTAAGTCTCCATACTGTTGCTTCAACTTCACATTGTTCCAGCCTATAGAGCAAAACTCTTCTCCAGGCTGAGGGACTGACCACCTCAAAACTGAGTCTTCAAGGGTGATGGACTGATTACATCGTCTTTACATCTCAACTACTTCTACTGACTCCTCTGTACTCGACTTTAGAAGTCTACTGTGTTGGTGAAACGTTCAGGAATAAAAATACATAACTTTTGCACATGTGACTTATTTCCCTTTTAAGGCCTCTATTCTATCTAAAAGAGGATGTTAGGGGTAATGGTACAGAGAGAGAGAGAGAGAGAGAGAGAGAGAGAGAGAGAGAGAGAGAGAGAGAGAGAGAGAGAGAGAGAGAGAGAGAGAATCACATCTCGTCTCGCCTTACATATAGTGAATGTTCCCAGGATTGCTTATACATATTGACGAACGAATGCCCAATAGGACCCAGTTTTCTCCTGACAAGAGAATTTGAGTCAGTAAAGACAGCTATACATCAACTCAGAACGTCATAAAATCCACAGAAGATTTACTATAGGGGCTGGAAAGTAAAATGTAAACGAGGAGAGTAATACAAACCCCCTCCACGTCCTTGAAGTCAATATTGCACTGTTGCTAAGAAAGTGGGATGGGTGACTGTTACACGAACCTTAAACACTTATTGTCTGAGTGTGTTGTGCCATAAACAGTGATAATCAGACAGTGAAGAATGAAAAACAGTGATTATTTCAGCATGAAGCACCTTGAACAGAGATTATCCCAGCATTTAGTGTCGCAAACAGTGAAGAATCATTGAAGTGCCTTAAACAGTGATTATCTGACTGTGTTTTCTAGTGATTTCGCTACTTTAAAAACATTCAATCAACTAACCTAACCTAATCTAACCATCCTAACTTTTAACCTAAATCGAGGAATAGTTTTAGAAATAGTTATAGAAATAGAATTAGGATTTAGGAGGATAGGATGCATTTTGCAAATCAAGACTACATGTTTGGTTTGAGCGAAACGTTTTCGTACTCCCACATATGTGTCTTCGTACTATCTCGTATTACCTGCAACAACATTGTAGGATAAATATGCTAGAAGAGATAAAACCAGGACATATTAACGAGAGAGGAATGCGCTGTTGCAAAATTTTTAGCAGCGATTAAACTCCCGAGCGAACAATGTGCACAGTGCTGAACAAAAGCAATCGCCAGAATGTAAAATGGCTCGACAGTAATTAAAAGCCATTGGCAGCACATAGAGGCCATCGACGGTATAAAAAAATGGCTGACAACATATGTAAACAATCGGGAATATATAAGGGCGTTTGACAGCGTTTAAAAGGGATCAACACCTAAAATACGATTGGCATCGCGTAAGGAAAAGCGAGAGAGAAACAGACACACAGACACAGAGGCGCGCGCGCGCACACACACACACACACACACACACACACACACACAGAGAGAGAGAGAGAGAGAGAGAGAGAGAGAGAACGTAACTGCTGTTATGATGGATGGAATATTTCATTTCCTGACAAACTAGACACATATGCAACTCTTGGATTTCTTTGTTGAAACGTTTCGCCACACAGTAACTTCATCAGTTCAATACGAAGAACGCTTGATAAAGCTCCTGGAGAGCGAAACGTTGCCACAACAAATCTACGTCACGTTTTCGTAACTCAAACCTTCCAATATCTTTTCCACGGTGTGTAGACAATAGTCTATCAGAGTATAATTTCTCCATCTATATTAGCAGACGGTGGATCGAGCCTCTACTTCTTAAAAGAGAATTAAATTCTGTAGGACAATATTTCATTACATTTTTCATAACTAAATATTATGATTAAAACTAAAAAGAAGGATCTTACAGACCTAGAACTGGAAGGGTCTTACAGACCTAGAACTGGAAGGGTCTTACAGACCTAGAACTGGAAGGGTTTTACAGACCTAGAGCTGGGTCTTACAGACCTAGAGCTGGAAGGGTCTTACAGACCTAGAGCTGGAAGGGTCTTACAGACCTAGAGCTGAAAGGGTCTTACAGACCTATAGCTGAAAGGGTCTTACAGACCTAGAGCTGAAAGGGTCTTACAGACCTAGAGCTGAAAGGGTCTTACAGACCTAGAGCTGAAAGGGTCTTACAGACCTAGAGCTGGAAGGGTCTTACAGACCTAGAGCTGGAAGGGTCTTACAGACCTAGAGCTGGAAGGGTCTTACAGACCTAGAGCTGGAAGGGTCTTACAGACCTAGAGCTGAAAGGGTCTTACAGACCTTTAGCTGAAAGGGTCTTACAGACCTAGAGCTGAAAGGGTCTTACAGACCTAGAGCTGAAAGGGTCTTACAGACCTAGAGCTGAGTCTTACAGACCTAGAGCTGAAAGGGTCTTACAGACCTAGAGCTGAAAGGGTCTTACAGACCTAGAGCTGGAAGGGTCTTACAGACCTAGAGCTGAAAGGGTATTCCCATTGCCCTTTTTTCTCGGTGAATATACAAGCTAAGAATTTTTATACTACCACAGCTCACAAGCTAACAGCTGTTATGCTACCTTGGTTCACTTACTAACAGCTGTTATGCTACCTTGGCTCACTTACTAACAGCTGTTATGCTTCGCTGGCTCACTTACTAACAGCTGTTATGCTTCGCTGGCTCACTTACTAACAGCTGTTATGCTTCGCTGGCTCACTTACTAACAGCTGTTATGCTTCGCTGGCTCACTTACTAACAGCTGTTATGCTACGCTGGCTCACTTACTAACAGCTGTTATGCTACGCTGGCTCACTTACTAACAGCTGTTATGCTTCGCTGGCTCACTTACTAACAGCTGTTATGCTTCGCTGGCTCACTTACTAACAGCTGTTATGCTACGCTGGCTCACTTACTAACAGCTGTTATGCTACGCTGGCTCACTTACTAACAGCTGTTATGCTACGCTGGCTCACTTACTAACAGCTGTTATGCTTCGCTGGCTCACTTACTAACAGCTGTTATGCTTCGCTGGCTCACTTACTAACAGCTGTTATGCTACGCTGGCTCACTTACTAACAGCTGTTATGCTACGCTGGCTCACTTACTAACAGCTGTTATGCTTCGCTGGCTCACTTACTAACAGCTGTTATGCTACGCTGGCTCACTTACTAACAGCTGTTATGCTACCTTGGCTCACTGGCTAAGATCTTTTGGGCTGAAATGAGATGAGATGAGATATCCATAAACTGCAGAAACACCTTCAGGGAAGGGCGATCATTTTTGGCTTAATAGAGAAGTCAGCTGTGGGTTGTCAACATGTGTTAAGGTGGACAACATAGTGAAATGTGGAGCGCAATCACCGTAGAGTTTCACAGAAAACGTAATATATGTATAACTCAGGAATAAGTTATTGATATTATTTTCCATTTTCGGCAAAAAGTATTTATAGGAGTGTCATGATTTTTGCACACGTTATTGAGTAATGATGGTTCTACTAGCATGTACAGGGGATTTGTGATATTTTTTATCGCTTTGTTTTTATTGATTTTTTTTCTGAAGAAAAATAATAAACATCAACATTTTTTATTATGCAATCTATTGACATTTTCGCTCAAACGGCGTTAGTACCAACATTATCTATCACTTATATTTCATCTGATATCAACTAGAGCATTGTACATCTTAAGAATTTAGTAGATAAGGGAGAGTTTTATGCCCTGTAGTATAGGGCACTATTCATTTTTTTTCTAACTTTTTAGGCAAAAAGTCACTACAAACAGTGTGTAGGTTTCAAATGCTGCTTAAATCGCTGTAAAAATTTCATTGAAATTGGACCAAAGAAAAAAAATGCATGATTCGGTTTGCCCACCTGTTCAGTCTTCCTTATTCATCTCTGTCTAATGTCTCAGAGACCTTTAAGCAACAATATACCAGAAAGTTTGTCACTTCTATCCCCAATCCTTAATATTTCACAATCCTCAACATTTCACAGTCTTAAACATTTCACAATCTCCAGCATTTCACAATCCCCCAACATTTCACAATCCCCCAACGTTTCACAATCCCTCAACATTTCACAATTCCCAACATTTCACAGGCCCCATCATTTCACAATCCCCCAACATTTCACAATTCCAAACATTTCAGAAACCACAACATTTCAGAAACCCCACCATTTCACAATTCCCAACATTTGAGAAACCCCAACATTTCACACTTCCCAACGTTTCAGAAACCCCAAAATTTCACAATCCCGAACACTACAGTGATAATATACGTTATACCAATATGGACAGGAAACTCATTTACGGCTTCGGTTACTAGAGTGCGCAAGAGAGAGAGAGAGAGAGAGAGAGAGAGAGAGAGAGAGAGAGAGAGAGAGAGAGAGAGAGAGAGAGAGAGAGAGAGAATGAGAATGATAAACCAAGTTTTTCGGCAAAGTTCGTGGCATTGACATTCGATGAATTATCCGGAGAAAATTTTTACATTCATAGTAGAATAAATATTTTAATTAATGTAAACAATATCTCATGAATAAACACGTGTATAAACAATGGTTACTAATAAATATCCCATGAATAATACATATAAAGAATACCAGAGAGAAAAAAATACAACAGATATACAATAACGTGTATAAATACTACACATATACATACATATATATGTCGTGCTGAATAGGTAAAACTTGCTATTTTGGCTTAAATAGCAAAGCTCTTCTTGCCAAATAAGGCAAGCTAAAATTTGAATATGCAATAATTTCGCAAAAATCATTCTGAATCTAACGAACACAAAAATATATTTCATTGTTTATTATTAAATTATTGTAAACTCATCTATATTTAGCTGTATTAGACTAAATTAAATTGCGCTTGTTATATTAAGGTCAGATAAGTTTCCTAAGGTTCTTTTGGTACAAAATCATTAATTTTTACATTAACATAAATGAAAAAATATATCTTTAAAGGTATTAGAGAAAATTTTAGAAAGGACATCATTTTAAACGAGTTGTTGCTAAGTGACCAATTTTACATATTCGGCACGACACACACACACACACACACACACACACACACCTGCAACCACAATTAGGTGAGTACACACACGTCACCTCTCTTCTTCTTCTCTCCCTCTCCCTCTCCCTCCCTCTCCCTCTCCCTCTCTCTCCCCCCCTCTCTCTCTCTCTCTCTCTCTCTCTCTCTCTCTCCCTCCATCCCCTCCCTATCTACCACCTCCTCCCTCAATGTTCTCTCCCTCTCCCTTCCTACTCCTCCCACTTTTTGCTTCCCACAAAGGGAAGGGCAGGAAATTCTTGATTGTAGACTAAACCATCCATGTGAAACACCTGGCTCACCTTACACACACACACACACACACACACACACACACACACACCTCATTTATAGACAGTTACTGAAGGTTTAAGAATAGCACTCACGTTTATATCCAATTTTATCTTAAAAATATATAAATCCTTTAAACTTGATTAAAAAAGAATACAAAATTGAATCAAGAATTATTTAGCATGATATTCTTAGTTCAAACAAAATTCCCGGAGTTGCAAATGAGTTGTATAAAAAATACCAGTTGTAAGCCTGGTTATATTTCATGTGTTTGTATTGCGTATTAGAGGTTGTGAGCGGATTACTTGCGCATTCAGCTCACACAGTGAGGTCTGGGGATCGATTCCCGGTACGACTGGAAACGTTAGGACCTGTTTCTTTAATATACCCGCTGTCCATGTAAAATGGGTACCTGGGTGTTAGTTGACTGGTGTGGGTCGCATCCTGGGTGTTAGTGGACTGGTGTGGGTCGCATCCTGGGTGTTAGTGGACTGGTGTGGGTCACATCCTGAGTGTTAGTTGACTGGTGTGGATCACATCCTGGGTGTTAGTGGACTAGTGTGGGTCACATCCTGGGTGTTAGTTGACTGGTGTGGGTCACATCTTGGGTGTTAGTGGACTGGTGTGGGTCGCATCCTGGGTGTTAGTGGACTGGTGTGGGTCACATCCTGGGTGTTAGTGGACTGGTGTGGGTCACATCCTGGGTGTTAGTGGACTGGTGTGGAACACATCCTGGGTGTTAGTGGACTGGTGTGGAACACATCCTGGGTGTTAGTGGACTGGTGTGGGTCGCATCATGGGGAAAAAACTGACCTAATTTCCCGAAATGCTCTTCATAACAAGGTGTTTTCAGCTATGGTCTGTATACCTTGTACATGTACTGGTAGAAATAAGGATATTATTATTATTAATTCGAAAGTGAGCCGTTTGTAAGTGTGGATGATTCGTAACTTGTCGCGTTTGTGGGTTGCAGACACCCAATATCCTAACTTATAATGTATATTGAAAGGATTTTAGTCACCTATTTGCTCTCCCAGGCAACCCCAGCTAAGACAGGCAGGAGGTACACTATCTTCCTTAAAGCCAGGGGAGAGTTGCACTGATGTTAGCAATTCGCTGAGGAGCTAGCAGCGTCTCCAATCAACGGGGGAGGAACACTCCGATGATTTCCCTTAGCACCTTGAGTCCAGCAGTGTCTCGCAGTAGCTCAGTTAATCCCCAAATGACAGCGTGGCGGAATTGCTTGTGATTTGGCACATTTATTGCTAGATATATATTTATGTTTAAAGAATCAACGAAAATCGACTTAAACCCCACGTTGCTTGGCTATAATATTATTATTATTATTATTATTATTATTATTATTTCCACGATTACATGATACAACTTATACAGACCATAGCTGACATCAATGGCATACCATATAGAAAGCCCCTTGTTATGCAGAGCATTTCCCACATTTTATGTTAATTTTGTCCCCAGGATGCTATCCATACCAGTCGACTAACACCCAGGTACCTACTCACTGGTAGGTGAGCAGGGATAGCAGGTCTAAGGTAATTAACACCCAGGTACCTACTCACTGCTAGGTGAGCAGGGATAGCAGGTCTAAGGTAACTAACACCCAGGTACCTACTCACTGCTAGGCGAGCAGAAACAGCAGGAGTCTTAAGAAATCACGCCCATGGAAACACGTACAGGGGATCGAACCACTGACAGTCAGTGTGTGAACCGAGTGCGCTACCAAGTGAGTTCCTAAAAAAAAATTGAAAACTAGAAAATACAGTCAGTTGAAAAATTCCATGACCCGCAACACGTTCCCGGAATTTATATATAAAAAAAAACTCTTAATATTCACAATTAAAACTATTTTAAAAAACAGTACAGTAAAACGAAATTCTATCACAGAAAACTAATATATTTTTTTTATGAATCTGATTAACTTCAGATTTCCGCTAAACCTTTTCCTGAAAACTTTGTATAAAGCGGATTTTAAAAAAATGAAATCGGACGATAAGTAATATAAAAAAAATATTCAGACTTACCTTCCATTTTAGTCTAAATTTTGGCTTAGTTTTAGACAAAATCCGACACAGAGCTTTCATGAGGCATAAATACAAACAGTGAGCTTTATCAAGTCATAAACAGATCTGTTTGTGACTTGATAAAGCTCACTGTGTGGGCGAAACGTTGTCAATAATCACATTATACTGCATAAATGTTTATATTTCCATCGTGTCGGTATTTTATGCCATTTATTTCCAATATCCGAGGCAGCAGACTGAGGGGATGTCACCTTTAGTACAGGTAAATCTCTAACAATAAGCTGCCTCGTGTAAAAGCTACGGAAAAAAAAACATACCACGGGCGGGGATTGAACCCGCGATCATAGAGTCTCAAAACTCCAGACCGTCGCGTTAGCCACTAGACCAGCTAGCCACAAAAATATTCGTCCAACTAGGTATATTTCTACACCATAGGAAGGTTAGCATAGGTACCATTGTGACCACAGACGAATCTCCAGCTAGCGTGGCCGTGACGAACTCTAGCTCAAGTCCCTTCAAAGCAGTCAACAATCGTGTCATTACAATTTCATGAGTCATGTTAAAGGCTAAGAATCTTGACTGGACTGACTGTATTAAGAATGCTAAACAGATGTAGATTAGAAAATAGTCCCAAACTTGTAAATAGTACTAGATAATTTCGCCTGCCTTGAATGGGGCTGTTAGTGTATAGCAATCTTCAAGGTTATGTTAGGTAAGGTTGGCCAGGAAACAGGACAAATGCTTCCTGACGCAGATCTTAGATGACCCGCAGTTGGAGCTTTGGCCAACTGACTGAGGCCTTCTGTTGGCTTACCGGTCCACCCCTTTAAAAATTGTTATAGATTGGAAAAGGATCATCATGGGCTTGACATTCCTAGTTTTGAAGGTTCTCATTATCCATCCTATCATTTTCCTGGAATATGTGTTAGATACATTGTGATCTTTGAGAGTAAATTGAACCAAGTATCAATTTGCTTACACAAATAACTCGCATATCGAAAGACGCTTATGATGATGTTTCGCCCCGACACTCAAATTTACATCCTTATTGTGTTGGCTATCTGTGAATTGTTTCAGTCACGGTATTGTGATTCTTTCTTCAAGAATAAAAGCCACGGGAACAACTCTTCCTTATGAGAAATATTACCCATGACTCAAGTAAATGTGGGAGAACTATAAATCCTTTGGATACAGCACCAGCACATAACTACCAGCAACAGGCGCAGGAGAAGCATCCACGAAGGAAGGAATTGTGAGGGATTTTCAAGAATAGGTGCACACTGATGTCCGTGGTTCGATTCCCGGTACGAGTAGAACCACTTGGTGTGTTTCCTTGAAACACGTACTGTCCCTGTTCACCTAGAAGTAGGTACTGGGGGTTAGTCGACTGTTGTCGGTGGCATCCAGGGGACAAATATAACCCATGTTGCTAGCAATGTTCTGCATAATCAGGACCTTTCTATATAGTATGTCACTGATGTCAGCTATGGTCTGTATAAGTTGAATCAGGTACTTGTAATAATAGTAATAATAATAATAATTATTATTATTAAATGCATGGTTTACACAGTACCCCGTCACCTCATGATATCTGGTGACTTCGAGCTGTCTGGTGACCTCGAGCGATCTGGTGTCGCCAGGAATAGAGTTCGCATACATAATCGAGCCGGGACAAGACCAAATGCAAGTGTAGCTTCAGAGGAGTGTGCTGTCATCTCCCCCAGCGGCCTTCATGCATAAATCCACGAGTGTCCGAAGATGAGGAATCCATGAATGACTGCTGGAAAAGTTCCATTCCAAGAACAGCATCATCCATGCATAAAAAATATGACAGTACAGTAACATACTATCTAGTTGAACCAGACAGACTTTACACGAAAATATTATTTATTTTCGTGGGAGTAAATCGGAATCCGTGCATAGAGAACTTCTTTGTATCCCACGACGGGAATCCCACAGTGCGGCAGGCCCACAGCTGGACTCCCACTGTGCGGTCAGGACTCCCACTGTGCGGCCAGCCCATGACGGGCCTCCCACAGTATGGCCGGCCCACGATGGGCCTCCCACTGTGTAACTACCCTTCGACGGGCCTCCCTCTGTTCTGCTGACCCACGACGAGACTCCCACTGTGTGGGCCGGTTTCATACTGTGTGGCCGAACCACGACGGGCCTCCCACTGTGCGGCCGGACCCGGACAGGCCTGCCACTCTGCGGGCGGCAAACGACGGGTCTCCCTCTGTGGAGCCGGCCCACGACGGGCCTCCCACAGTGTGGACGGCCCACGACGGGCCTCCCACAGTGTGGCCGGCCCACGACGGGCCTCCCATAGTGCGGCCGGCCCACGATGGGACTCCCACTCTGCGGTCAGGACTCCCACTGTGTGGCCGGCCTACAACGAACCTCCCACTATGCGTCCGGCGCACGACGGGCCTCCCACTGTATGGCCGGTCCTCGATGGGCCTCCCACTGTGCGGACACCCCACGGCGGGCCTCCCACTGTACGGCCACCCCACGGCGGGCCTCCCACTGTACGGCCAGCCCCCAATGGACTTCCTGCTGTGCAGATGCCCAACAAGAGGCCTCCTACTGTTCGCCTGACCCACGACGGGCCTCCCACTGTGTCGCCGGCCTCCGATGGGCCTCATAGTGAGCGGTCGACTCCCGACGGGCCTCCCATTGTGCGGGCGGCCCATGACAAGCCTCCCACTGTGCGGGCGGCCCATGACTGACCTCCCACTGTGCGGGCGGCCCACGATGGGACTACCACTGTGCAGACGGGACTCCTACTGTGTGTCTGGCCCACGATAGGACTCGCACTGTGCGGCCGGCCCACGACGGACCTCCCACTCTGCAGCTGCCCCATGATGGACCTCCCACTGTGCAGCTGGCTCACGATGGGACTCCCACAGTGCGGGCGGCTCCCGATGTGACTTCCACTGTGTGGCCGGCTCACAACGGGACTCCCACTGTGCAGACGGGTCTCCCACTGTTCGGACCATGACTGGAGTCAACTAAGGAGAGAATGGAACACTGTGTCCTCGTAATCCTGATAACACTCAAGAACCTGGCACAGGTTTGTTAGACTTGTGGAACTCGGCTACATCTTTCCATTTGGGAAACCCAGATTGTACAAGACTGGGAAACTTTGTGATCTTTCGTTCAACAGAGACTATCAATTAATAAAGTCCCTGGTGGAGAAGACGTCTTCACAATACATCATCACTGTGTCTATTTGTATTCGTCCATTTTATTAGGTCGGTATAGCGAAGTGGATAACCCAATGGTCTCTTGGTCTTGGGACTGGCTTGCAAGTGGGTTTAACCCTCTGCTCGCTGAGTAAGAAGACTGGATACCACGAACGTAACTCTGCTTCTGTCACTTCAAATATAACTATACAATGGTTATATGTTGGGTATACAATGGTATAGCTTTATAATTTTTAGTAAACTTTAAATGAGAGTCTGTTTTCAAGTATTTTGGGAAGTCGTAATTACAGGGTTGGCCTAAAGAGGCTACAAAGTCTGTAGTCCGGAGTTCCTTGAGGAGAAATGTGTGCACATCACACGGGCATTCAGTTTGCTTCGGTTTCCCCTACAATTTACAGGAAAACGCAGAAAACGGGCATCACGTATGGCCTACAGAATGTACACTAACCCAAAACAGAATGTACTGCCAGATGTATCGCTCTGCCGGCTAGCAATCCAGCATGAAAACCCAGTGCTGAATATATTGCCAGATATATCATTTGGCCGGCTAGTAATCCAGTGCCAGATCACTGGAAACTAAAATGCTCTGAAAGTTATGAGTTAATATCCAGGAATTGAACATGAAAGTGGTTGAGGCAGAATCAATATGCAGTTTAAGAATAGGTATGATTGGGCTGACGAAAGCAGTGTGTGGGGACCCAGCAGCCGCCAGTTTGAGGTCCATGAGCTGAAATTCAACTCCAATATCAATAAATGGGTTCATATAAAGAAAACACACACACACACACACACACACACACACACACACACACACACACACACACACAATAATGAACAATACCTAAGAGTATTTTCTTCCAATCTTTACACAAAGACGCTAGAGGAGCGAATTAGTTGCTCTGAAGTCTTTGTCTTAACGAGTTTACAACCCCTCCCCGGGTCCTCGCCAGCCCCTCCCCGCGTCCTCCCAGCTCCACCTCCTCCCCAACAACCTCTCCTCCAAAACTCCACCTTCCGCACACTTGACGATAAAAAATGATAAGTACATCGTTCATAGGTGACAGTCTAAAGCTGTCAGGAAATGGTGAGTGGGAATTCCACAATATTTTCTCTTTTATTGCGATTGGGTTACGAATATTTACCTGGAGTTTACCTGGAGGGGGTTTCAGGGGTCAACGCCCCCGCGGCCCGGTCTGAGGCCAGGCCTCACCTCTTGATGCCATCACAGTAACTATGACCTCTCCATCTATGAGAAGGTTGATGTTATACACCTATTTTCAAATTCAATTAAAATCCGCAATAAGAGACTTTTAGTCTCATGCATTTTAACCAATTATATATAAATATATATATATATATATATATATATATATATATATATATATATATATATATATATATATATATATATATATATATAAAATTGTGAGAAAATGAAATATAAAAAAAAAAAGCTTAGAAAAACTTGAAGGACAAAAACCATTGCTAAAAATCAAAAACTTTCATTTTACACACATACACACACACCAAGTGCAAAGTCATGAAGATTGGGGAAGGGTAAAGAAGACTGCAGACGGAGTACAGTCTAGGGGGCCAGAGACTACAAACCTCGTTCAAGGAGAAAGATCTTGGGGTGAGTATAACACCAGGCACATCTCCTGAAGCGTACATCAACCAAATAACTGCTGCAGCATATGGGCACCTAGCAAACCTCAGAACAGCATTCCGACATCTTAATAAGGAATCGTTCAGGACCCTGTACACCGTGTACGTTAGGCCCATATTGGAGTATGCGGCACCAGTTTGGAACCCACACCTAGCCAAGCACGTGAAGAAACTAGAGAAAGTGCAATGGTTTGCAATAAGACTAGTCCCAGAGCTAAGGGTTATGTCCTACGAGGAAAGGTTAAGGGAAATCGATCTGACGACACTGGAGGACAGGAGAGAGAGGGGGGGCATGATAACGACATATAAAATACTGAGAGGAATTGACAAGGTGGACAAAGACAGGATGTTCCAGAGATTGGACACAACAACAAGGGGACACAGTTGGAAGATGAAGACAGAGATGAATCACAGGGATGTTAGGAAGTATTTCTTCAGCCACAGAGTAGTCAGGGAGTGGAATAGTTTGGGAAGCGATGTAGTGGAGGCAGGATCCATACATAGCTTTAAGCAGAGGTATGATAAATCTCACGGTACAGGGAGAGTGACCTAGTAGCGACCAGTGAAGAGGCGGGCCCAGGAGCTATGACTCGACCTCTGCAACCTCAACTAGGTGAGTACACACACACAACGTTGGGTAATTCATGGTTCTTAAAGACATCACCATGAGCTATACTAATCCCTGCCTCCTAATGGATCTATATACCCCATACGAGTTTAGAGCTTCATAATAGAAACAATATCATTAATATAATTATTATTATTAAAACCAACTCTTGAAATTCTTTTCAGTCAAGAGATCTGAAAGAAGACTAATCTTCTACAGCAACGAGATAACACTGCACGAGGGAGCTTTATCAGGCTTGTTACATCCTATGAACTCGTGTAGTAACCTTCATAATTTATACCCAGGCTAAGAAATTTCCTTCGAGAGACATTACTGTGTTGGTGTTTGGCTCTAACTCTGAAAATTTGGGTACATTGTAGCATTGCTGTGTCCTGGCTGAGATGCCAGTGGATGGACGATGCAGAGGTCATTCTCTCAGTTTGTGTTCTGAAAGTTGTTCAATTATATGGGTTAGGGGATTTCGTATGTTATTTTGTGTTAGATAATTTACATATTCACTGCCCCCTCACCCATGCACATTTAATAGGCAGGGCCTGGAGCTAACACCAGATTTTTGTAACCACGATGGAGTATACTCACAGCATAGTGACTTGGACGGTTAGCAGCATTGTTCAGTTATGTAAACCATACCACGGGCGGGAATAGAACCCGCGGTCAGTCTCTCATAACTCCAGATCATCGTGTTAGCCACTGGGCCAGCTGGCTCAGTGGCTAATTACAATTTCGTGAGTCGTGATTTAGATATGTGTTTGAGCAACAGAAGACTCGAACCTCTTAATTCACTCACTCATCCACTACATACACTTCATACCATGCTTTATAAGTAACCCGAACCACAACACACAACAGACCACCTATTCCTAACACACAACACACATTTCTTAGCGTGCTCTCTCGTATACCAGTAACGCAAACCACAACACACAGCAGACCACCTATCCCCAACACAATGCTACGGAATGGTCCCATAACACTCAATAAATTACCCCTCCCTCCAACACTACAGGCCACACATTCCCCAACAAAGAACACAACGGACTCGCTTCAATCCCAACAGTGAAACACTTCGGACCAAACGGAAAGGAAAACTCACTAAAAAAAAAATACAGTGCAGTGAAACATCACTGGTCTTCATGCGGTCGAGTTAACATCCAAACCCAATAGAGACCACGGAGACCAGACTATCTTTACTGGCTCAAATTTATTTACTAGTAAGAAATGCAATTACCCAAAGGGATTGCTACATAGTAATGGTGATGTGGAAAAGTGGGAGAGGTCGCATAGCCATACATTCTTGAAACAGTGAATTAAGGGGGAGCGCTAAACCCGTAGGAGTATGCAGCACCTGAGAGGGCGGTGGGGGGGGAGGAGGGAAATGTGGAAGGTATTCAGGCTTAATTCAGGGAACCGGAGCACAGACCTAGTTCCACAGCTCAAGAGCCCTCACCACCTTTAGGGAACCTTCCTTGAAGGGTTGAAATAGTGAAGATTTAAACTATTGATACACGTAAAAGTTTATCTCATTATTGACTTAAAAAGGAAAAAAAACAGAAAACTTTAAGTAGTTGTACAAGTTACATTATAAATAATCCACAGACAAGAGAGACAGTTAAGCTTACGACGACGTTTCGGTCCGACTTGGACCGTTGACAAAGTTACACTGTGGTTTTGTAAATGGTCCAGATTTCGTCCAAGAAAGGAAAGGGTGTCTTTAACATCTTGGTTAAGAACCCCTTTTCTGGAAGGGCTGATAATCACTCTATCACTTTGTAAATGGTCCAAGTCGGACCGAAACGTCGTGGTTATCGTCTTTCTCCTATGTGCGGGTTATTTATGCCTTTTTGTTTGTTTACAAGTTACATATATCTCTTCATCAAACCTCAGGAATCCATTACGTGAAATATATACAAAGTAAACATCGTGATAAAAGCCTAGAAAGCATAACATTCTAAAAAAAAATATAACAAATAGCTAGCAAAGGTAGATCACAGTTTCTGATCCTAGGCGAGTACTCACATCAGTGTAGATTGAAACTGCGACCTAAAATGATCCACAACAACTATTACGAACACAGATGAAGTCTAGTGGCCTGTACACCTGGTTGTAGTACGATAACCAAGGTAGAAACGAGGAACGAGTAAAACGCAGCTGAGAAAATACTTATATTTTCTTCAGCAAAGAGTAAGCAATGTATGTACATATATACAGAGAATTTGTACGGTAAGGCAATGCAAGCAAGAGAAACGGTGAGAACCATATTCGACCAGACTTGGAAGTAAGTCTACTAATGCTGATTCACAAGTGTACCACATCGTTTCACAGCTTCAGAAGGCTTTCTTGTGACTGTTTGAACCAAAGTACTAGCATAACGAAGGGGCCCCAACTGATTATACTCTTAGCACCTGGTTCACTGGTGGGGAGGGCATGCCTATATCGGTGTATGACATATGCGGAATAAATTGTAACATACTCTCAGCATGCCACAAAAACAGAGGGCAAAAATCCATGACCAAATCCACGGAAAAATTTTCTGAGCCATTATGTCAAGATAGAGCCTACCGAGAGGGAGGCTGACGAACCAGCAAGGCTAGAACTAGTACTCTCCTTAAGAGACTTGAACATACAACATAAACATCTTGGAAACACAGATCTAAATGAAACTATTTTTATCCATATACATCTACCTTATTGGAGTAATAATATAAACTAAAAAAAGTGAAAAATTAATAATTTAGTGAAATCTTAATTAATATAATCACAGCCATAGTTTTTAAAGGGGTGGACTGGTAAGCCAGCGGAAGGCCTCGGTCAGATGACAAAAAGCTCCAGCTGTGAATCATATAACTATGACCGCGTCAGGAAACACTTGTCCTGCTTCCTAGGAAGACAAACTTGATCTAACCTGAATGATTTTATCAGATAACATTAGAAATAAATATAAAAACATGAGAATATTTTTATCTAGAGAAATGTTAGACAAGTTCTTCAGAAAAATCCAAAATAATTTACTAGACATGAATGAAATCCAAAATAATTTACTAGACATGAATGAAATCCAAAATAATTTACTAGACATGAATGAAATCCAAAATAATTTATAAGACATGAATAAAATCCAAAATAATTTACTAGAGATGAATAAAATCCAAAATAATTTACTAGAGATGAATAAAATCCAAAATAATTTACTAGACACGAATAAAATCCAAAATAATTTATAAGACATGAATAAAATCCAAAATAATTTACTAGACATGAATAAAATCCAAAATAGTTTACTAGACATAAATAAAATCCAAAATAATTTACTAGACATGAATAAAATCCAAAATAATTTACTAGACATGAATTAAATCCAAAATAATTTACTAGACATGAATTAAATCCAAAATAATTTACTAGACATGAATGAAATCCAAAATAATTTACTAGACATGAATTAAATCCAAAATAATTTACTAGACATGAATAAAATCCAAAATAATTTACTAGACATGAATAAAATCCAAAATAATTTACAAGACATGAATAAAATCCAAAATAATTTACTAGACATGAATAAAATCCAAAATAATTTACAAGACATGAATGAAATCCAAAATAATTTACTAGACATGAATAAAATCCAAAATAATTTACTAGACATGAATAAAATCCAAAATAATTTACTAGACATGAATAAAATCCAAAATAATTTAAAATCCAAAATAATTTACTAGACATGAATTAAATCCAAAATAATTTACTAGACATGAATTAAATCCAAAATAATTTACTAGACATGAATGAAATCCAAAATAATTTACTAGACATGAATTAAATCCAAAATAATTCACTAGACATGAATTAAATCCAAAATAATTTACTAGACATGAATGAAATCCAAAATAATTTACTAGACATGAATGAAATCCAAAATAATTTACTAGACATGAATGAAATCCAAAATAATTTACTAGACATGAATAAAATCCAAAATAATTTACTAGACATGAATAAAATCCAAAATAATTTAAAATCCAAAATAATTTACTAGACATGAATAAAATCCAAAATAATTTATTAGACATGAATGAAATCCAAAATAATTTAAAATCCAAAATAATTTACTAGACATGAATGAAATCCAAAATAATTTACTAGACATGAATGAAATCCAAAATAATTTACTAGACATGAATGAAATCCAAAATAATTTACTAGACATGAATGAAATCCAAAATAATTTACTAGACATGCTAAAACACGAAAGGCTGATTCGTCCCTTCTTAGAAAAATATAGAGAAGACATGAACAGATTTCTAATTTCTAATTTCATTGCCAGAAGTAAAACTAACTTAACAATACGTTTAACTGTGTTATGTGATGGAGATTCACTTGTCTGTCGGATAGAAAGAGAATGGGTGTGATGAGGGTGGATCTGAAACAGGGTGGATAAACAGGGTGAGTCTGAAACAGGGTGGATCTGATCAGGATGGGTCTGATCAGGATGGGTCTGATCAGGGTGGGTCTGAAACAGGGTGGATCTGATCAGGATGGGTCTGATAAGGGTGGGTGTGAAACAGGGTGGATCTGATCAGGATGGGTCTGATCAGGGTGGATCTGAAACAGGGTGGATCTGAAACAGGGTGGATCTGAAACAGGGTGAGTCTGAAACAGGGTGAGTATAAAACAGGGTGAGTATAAAACAGGGTGAGTCTGAAATAGGGTCAGCCTGAAACTGTGAGCCTGAAACAGGGTGAGTCTGAAACAGGGCGAGTCTGAAACAGGGTGAGTCTGAAACAGGGTGAGCCTGAAACAGGGCGAGCCTGAAACAGGGTGAGTCTAAAACAGGGTGAGTCTGAAACAGGGTGAGTCTGAAACAGGGTGAGTCTGAAACAGGGTGAGTCTGTAACAGGGTGAGTCTGAAACAGGGTGAGCCTGAAACAGGGTGAGCCTGAAACAGGGTGGATCTGAAACAGGGTGAGTCTGAAACAGGGTGGATCTGATCAGGATGGGTCTGATCAGGATGGGTCTGATCAGGGTGGGTCTGAAACAGGATGGATCTGATCAGGATGGGTCTGATCAGGGTGGGTCTGAAACAGGGTGGATCTGATCAGGATGAGTCTGATCAGGGTGGATTTGAAACAGGGTGGATCTGAAACAGGGTGGATCTGAAACAGGGTGAGTCTGAAACAGGGTGAGTATAAAACAGGGTGAGTCTGAAATAGGGTCAGCCTGAAACAGTGAGCCTGAAACAGGGCGAGTCTGAAACAGGGCGAGTCTGAAACAGGGTGAGTCTGAAACAGGGTGAGTCTGAAACAGGGTGAGCCTGAAACAGGGCGAGCCTGAAACAGGGTGAGCCTAAAACAGTGTGAGTCTGAAACAGGGTGAGTCTGAAACAGGGTGAGTCTGAAACAGGGTGAGCCTGAAACAGGGTGAGCCTGAAACAGGGTGAATCTGAAACAGGGTGAGTCTGAAACAGGGTGGATCTGATCAGGATGGGTCTGATCAGGATGGGTCTGATCAGGGTGGGTCTGAAACAGGGTGGATCTGATCAGGATGGGTCTGATCAGGGTGGATCTGAAGCAGGGTGGATCTGAAACAGGGTGGATCTGAAACAGGGTGAGTATAAAACAGGGTGAGTCTGAAATAGGGTCAGCCTGAAACAGTGTGAGCCTGAAACAGGGCGAGTCTGAAACAGGGCGAGTCTGAAACAGGGTGAGTCTGAAACAGGGTGAGTCTGTAACAGGGTGAGCCTGAAACAGGGTGAGTCTGAAACAGGGCGAGCCTGAAACAGGGTGAGCCTAAAACAGGGTGAGTCTGAAACAGGGTGAGCCTGAAACAGGGTGAGTCTGAATGAAAATAGTTATTAATTATTAATCAAGAGACAGGGGGTTAAAAATCCGAAAGCCACATCATCTCCCTCCTCCGTCTCTGTCTGTCTCTCTGTCTGTCTGTCTCTCTCTCTCTCTCTCTCTCTCTCTCTCTGCTGAAGAGTCAATAAAATTAACATTTTAAATTTAACACTTTGCCTTTATTACACAACCCTGAAGGTGTAATAAACCAAAACTCTTGGGACATTTTATTTCTCAGCTTTATTTCTTAGTTCATGTTTTTTTTATTTACGATAATTGAGATCAGTTCAAACGTCCTCGTTAAACGAATGAATTATTGTAATTGCGACATTTAAAGGGGATGGGAGGTAATGATTTTTGATCCGTAATAAGGGAAATTACCTCAATTTCCTTGGATCAGGAGCCCGTCACCAGCATCAAGGGAGACCCTGACAGGCTGTAAGTCTTCTAACTCTTACGTACCATTTTAACCACGAAGGTTAAATCAGACGACCGTTCTTAAAAATGGTATACTTTGAGTAATGAGACGCAACATACGGGAATCTTCAGTCGGATAGAAAGGAGGCGATGTCAACAGTCCATCACCCTTGAAGACATAGGTTTAAAGAGGTCAGTTCCTCAGCCTGGTGAAAAGTTCTGTTCCAGAGTCTTGAACAGACTTTATTGAGAACCCGAAGTTATGCAGAGGCATATATCAGTACATTATAAGCTGTGTGTTATTTCGTGAAGGAAAAGAGTCTATTCAGGATTTCTCTTCCACTGAAGCCATCCGAGTATATAGGAAATTATACTTCACGACGTTTGAATCTGAAACAATGTTCCAGACTATGGAGGAAACTCCTGGCTGGGGGGTGTTGATCCCCGGAATATCCTCCTGGAAGACTCCAGTTAGACTCCAGGCTGAGGGACTGACCACCTCAAAACAACGTCTTCAAGGGTGACTGATTACTGCTTCTGCCAACTCTTTTGTACTCGACTGAAGAAGCTTACTGTGTAGGCGAAACATTTCGGAATAAATTTACCTAACTGTTGCGAAGGTGTCTTGTTTTCCAGGACGTTCACTGAAGGAAACGTTTCGACACTGACGGCTTCATTAAGTGTTTTCATTACGTGTTCCGAACAGTGTCTAAGTACGTCTTTCTATATCTTAGCATCACCTTACCATTTGCGTCTGATGTAATGTTTCATAGCAAATTGCTATCACCAACAACCTAACTAGTAAAGAACCAAGTCAGCGATTAGCTGCTAAAGAATGGAATCCTCTTATTGCTTATTTTATATATGACAACAGTACATTTCCTAGCAAATTTTAATACGGTTCTCATCATGATCTTGTGTACTGCAGAATGCATATCAGGGGTGGAGAGCTGTAGTTTATCTGTATTATAAAAATCTTCCCTTTGTAGAGATCGGTTCCACATTTGCAATTAGCTAGAGTTCTGACAGTTCTCCTGTGTATTTACTTGTGGATAATAACTAATGGGGAAGTGGAACAGAATTCTTCCTCCGTAAGCCATACGTGTCGTAAGAGGCGACTTAAATGCCGGGAGCAAGAGGCTAGTAACCCCTTCTCCTGTATGCATTACTAAATTTAAAACAAAAATTAAAACTTTTCTTTTTCTTTTTAGGTCATCCTGCCTCGGTGGGATATAACCGGTTTGTTGAAGAAAAAAATAACGGCATGTAAAATACAGGGCGTTTTAAAAAATGGACCCAATTTTAGTTTACATTGCTTTGAAATTTGGTCCATTATTTTGAAACTTGTATTTCTGCCACCTTCTTCAATGTTATTGGTTAGATTTCATCTCGTTCTGTTGCATCTGATTTGTTCTGCTTCTTAGATTGATTTTTTTTTTGAGTGTCTCGTGAAGTCGTAATGACACGATTGCCAACAATCCATATCACCGGCGGGAATTGAACTGGCCAGGAGTTCAATCCCCATCCGTCTGATTTTTTTTTTCAGTCACAAGTATGAAGTTGAAGGTTGTGTAACAAGGTTTCCATCTCAATTACGAAAGCTGTTCTATTTCCATCGTTAACACTTCATCGAAATTTATTACCGACATTCTCACTTGTTTCCCGTCTTTATTATTTTTTTCCAGTCTTGTTTATTCAGAGTCTCTTATCATTAGCTTTATTCTAACATTGGAACAAATTTTTAGTTTCGTCTCCATGTTATTCTCACATTTTCTGCATTTCTTGAGGTTTAAATAATGACTTATTACCTGATCTAGTTCACGACCATCCTTCCATTTATTTTTATATTCACGTGTATTTGTCCCACACATTGTTTATGCAAGACAGGGTTCTTTATAAACTTGCTTGTGCCCTCTCCTCTTATAATGTAACAAATCAGTGTCTTTTCTACGTCTCTGACTAAGAAAACTCATTATATTCTTACCCTACATTTTTCTTTTCTTTCATTGTTTTCCTGACAAAAAATCATTTCCGTATATTTATTTCCGATATGGTAATCTCTCTCTCCCTTCCCACCTATTTCTTCCTGTGTCTTCTGCCTCCCTTGTGTAATCAGACACCAAGCTGTAATGGTCGCTTGCTTCAAGAACTTACATTCCTCACCCTCAAAACAATCTTCACCCTGGCTCAATATTAAATTTAATCTCATGGCTTAATTCCACTCCTCACCCTTTTTTTTAGACACTTAATGTATTAGACAAGGAAGTTCGCTGACAATGTGTCGGAAAGTTTTGCTCTCGGCTCTTCTTTGCTAAGTGGGTTCCTTGTCTACCAGTCTATTTCTCCCTGGTTAATGTATTTAAGGATTTAACAGTATGCTTTTGTTTGATTAATTCATGTGCTGTCCTCTCAGTGATGCTTGTAACTTTTTCGTTGCTCTCATTTATGTTACTCGTTGGATAGTTATAGATTACTACTACTACTACTTTAGGATAGTTCCGCGCTAGTTATTGTTCCTAAAATGTAATATATTTATCCTTCTATTATCTGATGTCTGCCTTTTCTGATGCCTGTCTTATCATCTTGCATCCACTCGGAAATATTACATCTGTTACTCTTTGTTTTGCTTCCATTGTTAAACAAGATGGTTTTTTCTGTTATTTGATTTATCCGTTTTAATGAAAATAATTAACAATTTACTGTCATTATGTAATTGGCATAATCAGAGATCATAATTTTGTATACGAATATTAAGTTAATTTTTTGCATTATAAATTATATTCATTGCTCATTGCATTACCGGTTTATTGACAAGTTAAACATGTGCAATACCTGCGTATCGTTATTGATGAAAAAAACACATGTGCAACACTTGTTTATCTTTACTGTTTATACATTAGACTTTTTCAATCCAGTACTAAGAATATACAATGAAGACACAATACGAACATGAAAAGTAATATTGAGGTGTTCACTCCCTCAGCCTTAATAGGTGCTCAGTCTCTCAGCTTTGACAGGTGTTTAATCCCTCAGCCTTGACAAGTGCTCAGTCCCTTACCCTCGACAAGTGTTCAATCCCTCAGCTTTAATAAGTGTTCAGTCCCTCAGCATTGATAAGTGCTCAGTCCCTCAGCCTTGATAGGTGTTTAATCCCTCAGCCTTGACAAGTGTTCAGTCCCTCAGCCTTGATAGGTGTTTAATCCCTCAGCCTAGACAAGTGTTCAGTCCCTCAGCCTTGATAAGTGTTCAGTCCCTCAGCCTTGATAAGTGTTCAGTCCCTCAGCCTTGATAAGTGTTCAGTCCCTCAGCCTTGATAAGTGTTCACTACCATTACAGTGATCAACCTACCAATGTCACCACCCCTCCACTGTAAAATCTTATCACGGTTAACCCGTTCGACAGTTCTCTGATTATCTCATTCCTGTTGACGTCTCGCTCTAGAGAACCTGACTCAGTTTTAGTCCCAAGAAAAATTGTCTTCCAGTGTCTCTTCCTGTATCGTCTAACTTAAGTAGGGGGTTAAATCAGAGAACGGGTGGGGATGGAACTTAAGGCAGGCGAGTCATAAAATTGAGGGGCCAGTGTGTTAGCCACTGGAATAGTGGTTAACACACTGGCCTGTGAGTTCCATAGCTCACTTGCTGTGTGTTCCAGTCCCCATTTATGCAACTTATTTACAATAGTGTTATTACGATTTCATAGAAGTAGCAATAGTTATTGTAGTAGTTGTAGTGACCCTCCTGTTCTCCAGTGTCGTCAGGCCGATTTCCCTTAACCTTTCTTCGTAGGACAATCCCCTTAGCTCTGGGACTAGTCTTGTTGCAAACCTTTGCACTTTCTCTAATTTTTTGATGTGCTTGACCAGGTGAGGATTCCAAACTGGTGCTGCATACTCCAGTATGGGCCTGACGTACATGGTGTGTGTGTGTACGTACCTGTAAGGGAGCATCTCCTAGGGATCCTTTTCAGGTTCATCCTTAAGGAAAACTCTTCAGATACCTCCAGAATTTTTAAATATCTGCCCGTGATGTTTACTGTGAGCACGAGCTCTCTTCTCCCTCCTCCTGCTCCAGCTCTCTTACGCTCTCTCTCGCTCTCTCTCTCTCTCTCTCTCTCTCTCTCTCTCTCTCTCTCTCTCTCTCTCTCTCTCTCTCTCTCTCTCTCGTCCTCTCGCTCTCTTTTACCCGCATCTGGTGTCCCCAGCGATCAATGTCTGCAGCTGTACACACGTGAGGTTACGAGAGGGTTGAGAGAGAGAGAGAGAGAGAGAGAGAGAGAGAGAGAGAGAGAGAGAGAGACATAGCTGTCCATGAATAAGGAATCTGTCATTGGAGGTTTTACTCATTTCCGAAACTATCTGCAGAGCACTATGTACTATTAACTCTAGAGTATAATGTACTATCTCTAGAGCTCCATGTATTACTATCTCTAGAGCACCAAGTACTATCTCTAGAGCACCATGGACTATCTCTAGAGCACCATGTACTACTATCTCTAGAGCACCATGGACTATCTCTAGAGCACAATGTACTACTGTCTCTAGAGCACCATGTACTACTATCTTTAGAGCACCATGTACTACTATTTCTAGAGCACCATGTACTGTCTCTAGAGCACCATTTACTATCTCTAGACCACCATGTACTGTCTCTAGAGCACCATGTACTATCACTAGAGCACCATGTACTATCTCTAGAGCACCATGTACTATTTCTAGAGCACCATGTACTGTCTCTAGAGCACCATGTACTATCTCTAGAGCACCATGTACTGTCTCTAGAGCACCATGTACTGTCTCTAGAGCACCATGTACTGTCTCTAGAGCACCATGTACTGTCTCTAGAGCACCATGTACTGTCTCTAGAGCACCATGTACTGTCTCTAGAGCACCATGTACTGTCTCTAGAGCACCATGTACTGTCTCTAGAGCACCATGTACTATCTCTAGAGCACCATGTACTGTCTCTAGAGCACCATGTACTATCTCTAATCGCTGTTATAGTCTTGGTTTGTAATCTTGTAATGTTTCTCACATTATAATCTCTTGTGTACATGTTCATTATTTATTTAAAGTTGACGTCACAGCATCTCTAGGAACATCGTCTCTATTTTCTCACGAAATCGTAATAACACGATTAGAAACAAACCATGGAACGGGTGGGATTTGAGTCCATGTCAAGCACATCTTAAAATTCACAGGCCGAGTTGTTAACCCACTGGCCTGTGAGTTTAACCATAGTTGATGCGAGATCAAGCCTTCACCCATTCAGTCTCTATTTTAAACCTAGTTAAAGATGTCCTGGGAAAAAAATTATCATATTTTCGGGCATATAAGGCGCACAAGTGTAAGCGGCATGTGGCTCGTTGCTTTCATGCAGTTATAATACAACGTTAGTAAACAACTGCTAAAAAGTACCACACAGCCTACCTTTGACCTTGAGCATGAAAGAAGCAGGCTGATTTTCTGAAAAATCAGCCTGCTCCTTACAGCTTGCTCCTTACAGCCTGCTCCTTACAGCTTGCTCCTTACAGCCTGCTCCTTACAGTCTGCTCCTTACAGCCTGCTCCTTACAGCCTTCTCCTTACAGCCTGCTCCTTACAGCCTGCTCCTTACATGCCGGAAAATGAGGTAATTACTAGCTAATAAGCTAGTATCTTCCAGATCTTATCCTTAATACCTTCCTTTAGTTTACCCACAACGGCAACAAAAGGCCTGTCACCCTTCACCCATTTTTGTAACAATGGAGTAAAATTAAAAGGCTTCCAGTTATTTGACACTTTGCCTTTTTAGTTGAACTATTCACTGTAACTGCTGGAGGACACCCAATTTGCTATCTAGATTCATGCGCTATTTTAGCTATTTTATTTAATCTAAAAAGCTATTAGACTTCGGTTTTCCTAGGTATATATATATATATATATATATATATATATATATATATATATATATATATATATATATATATATATATATATATATATATATATCTTTCTTTCAACACACCAGCCGTATCCCACCGAGGCGGGGTGGCCCAAAAGGAAAAACAAAAGTTTCTCCTTTAACATTTAGTAATATATACAGGAGAAGAGGTTACTAGCCTCTTGCTCCCGGCATTTTAGTCGCCTCTTACAACACACATGGCTTACGGAGGAAGAATTCTATTCCACTTCCCAATGGAGGTAAGAGGAA